>NC_057807.1:707386046-707401038 GCF_018294505.1 Triticum aestivum
TTTTTTGGTAGTATGTACCATATTTTGTGCATACTTCATTTCACGTATAAATATGTACGTATTTCACAAATACAATAAAATTATGGGCTCACTTGCAATTTTTCATATAATTCGCTTTGCAGTATCTTAGTTATAGTATATAAACATATTAAAAATAATAAAGTAGAGTATATAGTACCACATGTTAGTATATGAGAAATGGGTGTAACTACACTCGGTAGTAGGATGCATTTTCCCTATATATATATATATATATATATATATATATATATATATATATATATAACATATTTGATAATGTTAAAAAATTCAGAAAAATAATTTCGTGTGTACTTCTGGACATTCTATGTTCGCACACAAAATTTTGCAACGAAAGAACATTTTTTGTGGCATGTATAAAAAAGATAAAAAAATTTCTCCTGAATAGTTATAATCAAGCATCGAGAATTGTCTTTTTTGCACAGGCAACAAAAAAATTCCTTTTCACCGAAACTTTGTGCACGAACATATAATGTCTGGATGTACACGTGGGATTTTTCTTGATTTTTTTTTATTTTTTAAAATGTGTATTTAGACAATGGGTGCATCTACACCTATGAGTCAAAGTGAATTTCTCGAGAAAAATTCACTTTTGGGATAATTACACGTCTTACTGAATCGAATACAAATTGACACGGACAGTTTTATCTCCGGTGAATTACAGGATTAAACTATTTTGATTGCGATTAGCAAGTACTCCCATGCGCCCATGCGCTAGCTAATAAGGAGCCGGAAAGCGTCGAGGAAGAATCGAGACCAATTAGTTAACACTTGGCTATGTAGTGCTACATCACATCAGAACCTTATGTTACCTGTCAAGTTCTTTTTGGCGGGAATCAGAACCTATTGTTTCCCCTCAGCTGGATTAGAAATGAAACGGATCGGTTGTTATCATATCCACCGTAGTCTACATCACATCACAATACGTGCATCTATACTTTCCTTACCCGGCCAGGAGTAGACTACGACGTACCACAGTGTACGAGAAAGAAGTGATGATAGGCTATGTACAAAGGAAGCACAACCTGCGATTGCTACATCCACAATCTCAGCGATAAGAAAATGACACTTCTGAGGTGAGATGCTGACACACATGTAAGGGAAACAAAAAGACAAACCATGGTCATGACAATTAAACATGCAAAAGGGAAGGAATGGCTTCCAGCATGTCAAGGTGTTCATCTGTTAACACTATAGACGGTGAGGCCCACACAAGGGGAAAATGGCACAGGGAAATAGGCAATTAATGTTGAAACAAATATTGTTCGGACAATTGCACACGAGGAATGTATAAGAGAAGTCTTTCGGTTCAGAATCCCGAGATTCTGAAACAGGAATAGGTATGTGATACGGTAAGTAAACCGACTGCAAAAATTCCATAAAATATTTTTGATCGTTTCGGAATATATAAAAAATTAGGAAAATAAGAAATAGCCTGGAAAGTGCACAAGGGGCCCAAAAGCTTAGGTGGCGCCCCCACCGGGGCACGCCACCCAGGCTTGTTGGGCCCTCGTGGACCTTCCCGACTCGGTATTCCTCATGTGGACTTGTCCTGCATGAAAAATTCATTATACTAGTCGTTAACCCGTGCACTTGCACGGGCTAGCATTGTTGAATAAGTATATCCTGATGATTCATATACTATTTAGAAATAAGACACTATATTAGACCATTACATCCAAGCAAAGGAATGGAAAATATAAGAAAATTACTTAGATCCTCCAAAACATTTGCACCTAAGTAGAAGAATAGCAAATATCAGCAATTGATTATCAAAATATATAGGGCACTTCGGTAGAAACTTACTAATATTCTCTAAAGGGGTTCGGGCGAATACAATAGATCAAACTATGTACTTATGATTAGGTTTTAAGTCACATATGCTTTTACAATGGAATTTTGAATTCTAATATTCTAATATTGCCAGTACTCAGCTTGACACGTGGCAACCTATAAAAGGTCATGTTTGACCAAGTATTTACACAAAAATATGAAAATAAACAATATCAAATCCATAACAATATACCATCATTAGATATATTTTCATAATATATGTATTCAATATTGCAGTTGTTTATATATTTTCATAATATACTTCATCAAACATCAAAATAGTTGACTTTTAAATGAGTTTGCATGACATCTTTTGAGACCGGGGGAGGATACAGAAATAGAGACCCATGCATGCATGCTTCATATGCATGTTTTTTTTTAAAGTGAACAGATTTCCGTAATATTTAAGTGACATAGTAGGCATAGGAAACAACCGTCCATCATCTACTACTGAATGGTCCATGAGCCACATGTTCCCATATATAAATTTGCAAGTTGTTACTATTTTACTGACATATCGGGAATACAAAACAACAATACACTATCCACTATTGAACTGGCTAAGATCCCTAATATAAAATTAGAAGTTGTGAATAATATATGTATACTCACTTCAATTATCTTTTTTCTTCTGTATCTGCTTCATTGCATGAACATGATATAGAATTTAGCATGTGTAAGCATGAGGTAGCATGTGGCCAGCCTAAAAAAATAATCTGAAACATGACTCAGATATGAGAACGCCATATAGGTTCCACTTCTAATCAATTAATCCATTTAGATCACTAATAAAATAGTCAATCACATCGAGTATCATCCAGGGAAAGAGAAAGATCTATTGGACAATGTGGTCGTCTTTAAGAAAATACCAGTGAGACCATCTGAAGAAAAATATTCGACATAGTATTCATCCATAAATAACTACATAAATAATTTGTAAATATCTTGATGGTGACTGGTTACATGAGGCTTGTGCTACTATTTCCAGCAAGCGGCCATGATGAATCTCCATGTATGTAGGAAACAAACATGTATTGAAACTGTAAGGGAAACATATAGGAGCACCAATGTATTAGATATTAATTTATGTAATTATAAGTTCAAATTTTGATGAACTATTATGTAAGCAAACCATGCTAAGAACATTAAGGCCATGTTGTTCCGGGATAAGAACAACTATCAAGCTACATGATACTCTTAGCATAGGTAATTCTGCAAGATATATTACAGGTTGCTAAAGCTCCATTGTCGACCATGGCCTATTCTCTACTCATGATCACTCGATACCAATTTTATCCAAACAGTGTTTGGTCCGATTTGATATAATCCAGTCCAGGAATTGGCCGATGTCCCAATACACTGCTCACTTATCTATATATATTTAAATCATCTTCTACCGGGAATCACTAAAGAACATATATACTTATTATTGTAATAATTGATATGCAAAAAGAAATCAATGATGGAATACCCAACACTGATTTAAACAGACTGTAGAATAAATGGTGAGCATGCCATTGAACCATCAGATCGCTGAAAGTCACCAGTTAATGGAAGCGTAGAAACCAATACATCTATAAGAAAAGTAGCAACTAAATGTATCACATGAAGGAATTAAGAAGAGCTCTTGTGAGAGATAATGTCTGCATCATGGCCACAAACATCTTTGGTCACAGTCAGTGGAGTCAACCTGTTAGAGGAGCTTGTGTTTAGATATAGGACAGTACATGGATTCCTATAGTGTTACAATGGAAGCCTGGGGCTATTAATGCGGAAATGGATGCTCAGCCACAGCAACATCTGTACATGTCATATACATACAGAAAACAACATAGTGGTGACATGTCTGAAGTAGTAACATACTAAATATAATCATGTTGTAGGGTAGAAATCTGCAGAGTATTATTGTCATAGTGCTACATTATTTCAGCTTGGTATGAAACTGAAAGACAACTTCTTTGGAACCCTAGCTAAAAATTCAGGTTGCTTAGCCATCTAGAGAAATGACCCAATATAGGTTTCATATTAGTCATCAGTTTAGGTTCTGGATTAAGCCACTATGCAAGAGGACATATAAAACATGTACTGGGTAATTTCAAATTAGTATACTCAAGTTTTGTAAGCATAGCAAGAAAACATGTAGAATCAGTCCAAAAACAAACATAAGAGCATGCACATCGTACAGAGAAACAGCGGATCTAAACATTGATTTTCCCAAAAAATGTATGATTTAATTATGTGGAAATAGGAAGAGGCATTCAGAGAGGTAAAAATCGATGGAAAGGCGAATAGATTCCATACCTACATAAACCAAAATTGTGATCAATAAAGCGACCATCTTGAAATTGGATGTCGATAAAATCACTTGAAAATTCTAGTTGAGGATTATACGTCATATTGGCAATCTACTTAATTACAAATAGTATGGTAGTGCTTAAGTTTGGTCAAATGATAGTTTTTACGGTTCCTAGTTTGGAGTACAGTTTTCAGAAGTTGATATTGTGCCATGCATGCACTCTAAACATTCAGCTATGCACAATGGAACACATTAATCTGCTAATTTCGTAAAAACATATTTAGCTGACAATATTGGATGATTATCACTGCACATAGTTCCCCATATCAAATATCGAAATCACTAAAAGTTCATGCTGAAATCGAAATCTCTAAAAGTTCATGTTAACCAAGGTAGCATCTCTGAAATCTGAACACCGAAATTGCAGAGAAAAGGTCATGCACATTGTTAGAAATAATCCTAGGAAATATGAATTACTGATTACAATTGCAGGAAATTTTGAGATGATCAATGTTTAATACTGCAAAAACATACATCTGGATCCCCTTTCAAGTACAATAAATGTACGTCTTGTATGCATGAACTTGTATAACTAAATACGCCATACATTTAGTTTAATTTTTGCATGGGCAGCAATTTTAGAATCTTACTCCTGATCTACCAATGAAAGGTTATGCACCGTATTAGAAATAATTTTGAGAAATTTGTTAAGTTTGTAAAACTTAAATGTAAGCATGCCGTTTTAAGGATGAAAGACATAATTGTATAATATATATACCATGGTACCATGCAGATAATCTAAGAATCAGCGTTTACTCAGAGGAAATAACAAACAAAATCAAAAATCTCTCCAAGGAACCGTCAACTAATTATTTTGTCTAACAAAGCAGGTATGGCAAGACATCTGTGTAAAGCTTCCTATAAACAATCTACGTAAACTGGCTCATGGCTGGTTAGTGTAGATGCATTTTAACAAAAACTTACTGCATGGGTGCCAAGGAACCGTCAACTAATTATTTTGTCTAACAAAGCGGGTATGACAAGACATCTGTGTAAAGCTTCCTATAAACAATCTACGTAAACTGGCTCATGGCTGGTTAGTGTAGATGCAGTTTAACAAAAACTTACTGCATGGGTGCCACTTTAGGCGATGCCGAGCTCCTAGCTGGTTCTCCTCCACTCCCCAAAACATATAATCTGATAAAGTGCTGAAAGCTAGTTTTTCTTGATAAAACATTATGGATCAAGCAGACTTATTACGTCTTGGTTAGGAGATGAACTTGAATAGGGTTTGGAGTGTGAGTTACGGTGCCGCCATCTATTTCCTCAACTCGGGAGCCTCGGGTTTCAAATCAAACAATAATGGATGTACCTCCCCATCTGATGCATTAACCATACTGGATTCGAAAACTTAGAATAAGAGGAGAATTAAAGATTGTAGAGGAAGGAGTTGAGGAGAGATGTGATTGCAGCACAGATGGGAATTTGGGGCCTAGGATCGCATTAGAATAGGCCATGGTGAGTCGGAGGAGTAGCGAGAGGAAGGAGGCGGAGGAGGAACATAAGCCAATGGGCAGAAGAGCTTCGGGGAGAGATGGAGAGAGGGAGACGGCCTCTTCCTTTGTTGCATCTTTTTTTTTTTGCATGGTTTCCTTTGTTGCATCTAATCTGTAGGTTTTCTTATCGTTGAAGTACAATACGTACGTATGCCTGTCTTTTTTAGATCGCTACCTAGGAGCCGTGCATGACGTGGACACTATTGACCGGATGCAAAACTGATTTGGGCGAGGTTGTTGTTTTCTTATCGTTGAAGTACAATAGGTACGTATGCCTGTCTTTTTTAGATCGCTACCTAGGAGCCGTGCATGACGTGGACACTATTGACCGGATGCAAAACTGATTTGGGCGAGGTTGTTGTTTTTTCCGGCAAGATTAATAGATCGATAGATCTACACCGTAATAACTCGGTCCCATCAGAGATGAACGGCTCTTAATTTCTAATTAACATGGTAATTTTTAGGAAGTCGGTAATTAGTATAGGTATAGATATAGATAGATAGATAGATAGATAGATAGATAGATAGATAGATATATGGTTCGCTGTTTTGACTTCCGTAACGCAATTTTCTCCTCTGTTCTTGTTTTGGACTGTTTTTTTGACAAATTTAGATCGTCAAGTCGTTATCAAACTCGTTTAAGGACAAGTTCTACGAGAAAATCATCAACCCCTATCTTTTGGAGGTGATGAAGCACCCTCAAGCCATGGAATCCCGTGAGGGGTGCTTCACATACAGGAGTTCATGGACCAAAGGAGGGGAGCGAGAAGGTCAGGCTTGAGGCGGTGGAGCAGGAAATTCTAAGTGTCAAGGGATGGTGGAGCGCGCACTTAGTACCAACCACTCTAGGATCACATATTTTATTCGTGAGCACAAGTAGGACAGCAAGGAGATTGGAGAAGCCATCTTCAAGCTTCATGACCGGGTCAGTCATCTCCAAGGACAAATATATGACATGCAGAATCAAAACTGTGAGTGTGAGAGAGGAACGGGCAAGCAAGCCTAGCTTTTTGGCAATTGGATTCACTGGAGATGGTGCGCGGAATATGATTCTGCTCCAACCGAACGAACTGGATGCTATGCCCATATCGCTACTATAGCCTGCACGTATCCAATATCTCATCCAGTCCAGTGATGCCCACAAATTCACAAATTCACTGCACACATGTGCACCTCAGAATCGACAGATACATCGGTCGTTGTTTGGACGGTAACCGCTGCATGCAGTTGTGACACCATTGGCGCCATCAAATCCTCCACTCCGTGCTTTATTCGCTAGCTTTTGTACTCAACCTCAAAGGAACGCGTGCATATGATGTGCTATTTTTTGCACTTAACCTCAAGTCGACCACGTTCAAATGCCAACCAGGCGTCGAGAGGCAAGGGAATCACGGATCCATGTCTGCGGTTGTGATGACAATATACATGCAGGAGACTAATCATATTTGTCAAGTATATCACTAGTTTAAGTTCCTGTGGAACCATGCACTATTAGAGAAATGCCCATACGCAGGAGCTTAGTAGTAGCGTTTTTTACAAGAAACCGCTGCTACTACTTTTCAGTAGCGCTTTCGCACGGTAAGCGTTGCTACTATGTATAGCAGTAGCGTTGTGTTCATAAAACACACTACTACTACAATTGCCTGACCGTTGCCGGCAGGCCAGGCATAATAGTAGCACTTGTATGTAGGAAGCGTTACTGCTATTGTACGTAGCAATAGCGCTTTCTAAATACAAGCGCTACTACTACGGGCTCCTTATCCACACTCTCGGCCCGCGCTCGACCTCACTCTCCCCATCACACACTCTCACTCGCGCGCCTCGTACTACTAGGGAAAACCCTAGCAGTAGCGCGGGTATTTTGCCTATCAGTAGCGCGGGTGCTGCAGCTAACATGTAGCAGTAGCGCGTGTCATCCAACGCTACTGCTATACATAGCTAGCAGTAGCGAGGTTTACTGCAAAGCGCTGCTGCTAATATCTGCAGCACTTTTTACCAGGAAGCGCTACTGGTATGGGAGCGCTACTGCTAATTTTATTCCCCTCGCTACTGCTAGTTTTATTATTTTCTGTTTTTTTTCTGTATATTTGTTTTGTATTTGATCAGGCTTTATACAATAACCTTTAGCATATCATACATATACAAATGTAATCATAGCATATACATACAAATAGTCTCATCAAATCATGTCATCATCATAATCATCATCCAACACAAAGTGGTCTCTCGTCATCATCTCGAAAATAGCGATACAAGTCTCAATTACTTGCAACTACATCGTCATCCATCTAAACAATGATATACGCAAGAAGAGCTATCACTATGTGTGAGAGCGGAACTATGCAGTATATGAGTCTGTATCCCTCTCTCGCATTAGCGTGAACCTAAACTAATTACTGGCTGTCGCTCGGAAACCGGAAACCGGTACACCTGGGCCTGACACTCCGGCTACTCGTCATATACTCCTGGCGTAGCACTTCTTCGCCATCGATGATCTATGCACCTGCATCGTCACATGAGTCGATGATATGCAACATATATAGTTGAGCAACAGAAAGAGACAGACTTGGCAAAAATAGAAGCAACATATAATAAGCATAAATAACAAAGTTCATCGTACCCAAAATGCCCTAACTAGAGTGTTCTTCGCTAGTCGAGTAGGACGGTTTAATTACTTCACAAATAAAGTTTCATCGTGCATAACTCAAAGTTTCGTCATACAGAAAGTATGGACTAAACGGACACATTGTCATATATCGACAATCACTCCAACATGTCGTGCCATCCATCCAAGTCAGGGAGATAGTCCCCGAGCTTAGTGGAAGGCTTCAAGTCGAGAAGCAGAGTGGCTACGCATGTTCGGACGTCTTCCTGCGACATTTGTCCTTCTTCGTAGAACATCCCTGTTTTTCCGACGACCTCCTTCATGATGATTTGGGCAAGTTCGCGCTGGATGTGATAGAACTCAGCTCGAAGTCGATGATCCTCGATATCTCCTAAGGTCTTTGCCCATTGCAGAATATGGGCATCGCCGGGTCTGGTGATCCCGTCTATACTCCAGCATGTGGCGTAGGACATAGAATCCATCATTAAGAGAATGACTCAGTTGTTGGATGCAGCAGAAGTCGGTCTTATGGCCGAAGGCGGGCCTGCCGTCTCTTTTCTTCTTGTCCTTTACCTCTCCACCCCGTGCACCGTAGTAAAACATAGCACTATCGAGAACAGACTTGATGTGGGTGTAATCCTTTTTGGTAATGTTCTTCGACGAGTCCAAGTAAAGAGCGTGGGAGTATCGGGGGTAGAGGATGATGAGGACGGCGCGCCCGCCGCTGTGCAAAATAAGTACACCTTAAATTAATTAGCCTCCACCGTGCAAATGAATGATTGACATCGAAGGAAGGATATCCACGCGGATGACTTACAGGGGATGATAAGGCACAAGAATCGCCTCCTTGTCCTTATTGGCAAGCATGAAATTGGCGATGTATTCCCTCGCGTATTCATGGTGCTCTGCGCAGACTCCCGAGAAGCCCTCATGCATGAAGTACGAGTCAGCGACACAAATATGAGGTATCTGCTCAACCCCGATGAGGTAGTTCATGTGAAAGGCATAAAGGCGAACAAACATAAAATCCAGCTTCTTCAAGTGAAACATGTCGAAGATGTAACCGAATCGAAGGAAGAACTTCTCCGCAAGGAATGTGTCGACGTACCACAATTGTCGCGGCAAGTTAACCACATAGAGTGGGTAGCCTGTATTTTTCGAGGCGATGAGGCCTTTCTCTATCCGCAGCACATCGTCATGAAGTCTCCTTAGATCACCGAATCTGGCCCCTAGCGCTGCTTTAGGTAGGATTGGTTCATCGGGGATATGCCATTTTGCCGCACCAGGGATATCTATACGGTCTTGAACCCGAGGCTGCTGAGGCGCTGGATCATAGAAGCAGCTTGGTTGCCTTTCCTCGTTCTCTTCCTAGGCTTCTTTGCTACTGGAAGGTCATCTATAATACGTTCAGCCTCTGGAGGTGGCAATTCAGGCACCGACTCATGACGCTCAAACCCTGAGTAGGCGCCAGTATTGAGATACTGCTGAGTGTCATCGTCATCCTCATCATCATCTATGGTAACGTCACCAGCGAATAATGGAGCCTCTTCCTCACCCCGTCCGTTATCACCCAGCATGACGGCCGACGCTAATTGGGTAGGTGGGGTGTTGATGTTCATACCTAACTGCGTGCTCGTGGGTCTGCACCCGGCAGCCTCTAGACGAAGCAGACTCTTTGGCCACAACAGGACCCACCCATTGCAATCACCAAGCCGCCGAGGGTCTCGTCATCATCCCCCCTAGTACCAGAGGAGCCAAATTCTCGTGGCCCGATTTGACACTGGCCATGGAAACCTTGAAGACGTCCGGCGGGATCGACCGGCCGTGGAACTATGGTTCTTTTGGCTTCATTATCGTCGCCTTCCCCACGTACACCTTCTGGTCGCCAATGGTGTACAATATGATGCACTGGTTTACGTCAACCTGCAAGACATATCTGCGACGTGAGACATCTGAAACACAACGGAAACGGGAGATTATACAATTATTGAAGAGGGCCGGTATGACAGATACCGTGAGGGCGTCGAGCTCAGCCAAAGACGAAGCGCCGCCGAGCACGTCCGGTGCCGGAACCAGTGCCAGAGCAGGTGCGGGAGACGGTGCCGGAGCAGGTGCGGGAGCCGGTGCGGGAGCAGTTGCAGGTGCAGGTGTTGGTGCAACGCTAGTCGAGCTGCTCCTAAAGAAGTCAACAAGGGGAAAGTCCGCTGCATTTTTTCTGGATTTTTCCTGCTCCAATTGAAAACGGACGGAACCAAGACAGTAGACATATCTGCAACCACCTGTTTTGTGGCAGCTACCGCTGTTGCAACTGTCTCAGATGATTTCTTCTCAACCGCAATCTCAACCTTCTTGTCGATGTTTTCTTCAGTTAACCTCCGTCTTTCCTTTCTCTCATCCGTGGTCTCACAGTAGTACTTCTTCCACGTGGCGCCATCTCCGACACTGTGTATGCGTCCATACGACGGCCGAGTCTCCACCGGGAGTCCTTTAAATATGTTCAACGCCCGGTTGGATGGAGTGTCCCACTTGGACCTCGCCAACGCCTCAGATGGCGAGTCGCTTTCGGTTGCAATCCTGTGTTGCTCTCATTGCAAAAGGAACAAGGATCGTTTACAAATATGACTAACATGCAGTCAAATTGATCAGAAATTAAAATTACCAGCAGTCTCATGAACTTCATCGTGACGGGGTCCGTCTCGAAAACCTTCTTGACTGAGTCCCAATGGTGCCGTGCCCTGAGGACGTCACGCTCCTGCGGGACGGTGAAGTCCGCCAAGGGGTCTGGGATGCCCAGACTCTCGCGTTCCGCATCCTCCTTGGCCCATATGGACCTCTTCCCGCCATAACCATGGCTTCTGACGTGCTGGCACCCCATGTTCCTCTATTTAAGCACCTTCATGTACTTTGACTTTTTTTGGCCGCTTCAGCCTCGCAAGCCACCTTGAATATTTCAAAGTGCTCTTCCGTGATTGTCGGATTATCCTTTACAATCTCGGAGTTGGGTTCCTTTTTGTTGACGATCCGATGTTTCACCCTTGCTTTCCAGGTGGCCAGCGCATCGCTAAACTTGGTCATGGCGTGTTTGTTTATCTTCTTCATTGTCGGGTCCTTATCTGGATCTTTATAATCCTTTTCATTCTGGCCCGGGAACAAGAATACCTGGTGCAGCTTCTTTAGGAGGGAGGGCCTCATATTATCTATCTTCTGTAGTTTCTCATCGTTGATGGTGGAGGTTGTCCGTACGATGCAGCCTATTTGATTGCCGTAGCATGATCACGCTTCCACGGACGCTATTGGCTCAAAAATGTCGTCGTCCATCTCCGTGACCACTAGTCTAGTAGTCCTGAGCTCGTTTGGGCTCCGTGGCCTCTTTGCTTTCGGTTCTATACCGGCTCCGCTAGTCTCGGCGCCGGTCTCAGTCTCATCGCCAGTCTGCATGTCGGTATCAGTCCCCGATGCGACAGGTGGGCCCAGCAACAACATCCGTTGATCGCCGGCTTCCCTCAAAAATTCGTCTGCCGCCAGGTAGACGTCGTCTCATCAAGAGAACCCTGTCCTTCATCGTTGCTAGCCATGTTTCGTACGATTAAATCTAGTCAATTAATTCTAGACCTAATAAAATGAATAATGACATAAAAAGGCCTATGTTTTGCAAGAACGTTGACTCCTTCCCGGTGCGGGAAATTCCGGGCACTCGAAATGTCCTAGTTTGAAGCACAAGTCATGCCGAAATTCACGGAAAATTTTGGCATGACCTTTGCTAAAAAGTGGACAAATCGAGCACCTGAAATTTGCCGAAATAGAAATGAATCAACATTTCGGCAAAACATAGGCCACTCGGCTGCATTCCCTGGAAACAGTGTTCAAATATCTATCTTCGCAACCGTGACACATGTCCAAATATACACGAGCAACCAACTTTCAAAATATCTATCTTCGAGGCTGGTGGATTTTCAAAATAAAGGAAAAGGGCCGTTGGTCCGGATTAGCGGAGTTCCTAATTCTCTGGACGCGAGTAGTGGCTGGTCCCCGCCTCCTGCAGGTTGGTTCAAGATTAATGTCGATGCTAGCTTCGTCGAGTCCATTAGAGAAGCCAGTGTGGGGGTGGTGGTCAGGGACGAGGAAGGGGAAGTTATTGTTTCTTCGTGGGATTTCATTGGTGCCTGTCAAAGCGTGGAGGAAGCGGAGCTTAGAGCTTGCATTGCCGGTCTCTACATAGGTATTTCTCTTCATAATCCTATAATTTTAGAGACTGACTACGCTTTTGTGGTAGCGTCTCTTGCATCGGGGGACTATGACAGGTCTACTATGCGTGACCTGAAGATGGAAGCATTGAGTATCTTGAAGTTGATCAACAATCTTCAATTGTCAAAGATTAGCCGTACAACCAATATGGTGGCTCATTTAATTGTGAAGTATAACTTTGACAATAGATTAGATGGTATTCTTGTAAATGATGTACCACCCTGTGTGGTGAATATTGTATCGAATGAGTGTACTGGTGTGGTTGGTTAATTAATATAAGATAGTGTTCAAAAAAATATACACGAGCAACCACATAGATTGCACTAAGCCGTGGGGAAGGAGCACTAGTGCAGAACCGGCCTTTCGTGCCGGTTCGTGACGGCCTTTAGTGCCGGTTGGCGAACCGGCACTAAAGAGTGGGGACTAATGGTCACCGGCCTTTAGTACCGGTTCGTCACGAACCGGCGCTAAAGTGCCACCACGTGGCACGAGCCAGACCCGTTTGCGTGGAGAGCATTAGTACCGGTTGGTAACACCAACCGGTACTAAATGTTTGGGTGTTTTTTTTAAAAAAATTCTTTAATTTTGTGTTTTCAATTTAATTTAGTGATTGTTTTACATTATAATGAGTTGTTAAATCATTAGGTGAAAGTACCACGGATTAGTTTCGACTGGATGCATTATTGGATATCTCTCTATATAGCTAGCTAGCTAGAGTATATGCCATATCCATATTATACTTGATCAACTATATAATATATACGGATATGGCATATACTTGATCACTTAGCTAGGTAGGATTCATCCAGCTGAAACTAATCTGCTATTTCTTTCATTAAATGATATAATAATTAACTAGCTATCTATTGACCACCAACACTACTAGCTTAAAGAAGAAACATTCACTTGTATACCAGAAGCAAAAATATTATCGATCGAGTTCAACATGATTGTCATGATATTATAAGCGTTCATATATATATAACACCACAAAAGCAAATCACTTAAGTTCAGAACGAAGAACACGGACATGAAAGGACAAGTACTAATTAAGAGCGGCATGAAGAACTAGCTAAATCACTCCTGCTACCTACTCTCTCTTTGGTAAAATAGCATAGAACATGTATAGCTCTCCTGATTGATCATACTGGAGCATGCCGATGAACCTGTCTCCTAATCGTGGGCTGCGCTTCTCATTGCTGCCCCCTAGTACTTCTCTGCGATCATTAACAATTTTCCTCCAATCTTTCACTATTAAGCATTCATCGCTTCTAGAAATCCTGAATGCATTCATGTGCAATGCAGGATATCTTGGCCGTAAGCTAACAATTGACATCTGACCTTTAGTCTCGATCTCCTGAGGCACAACTGTCATTGGGAGTCCCTGTTGAAGAACATTGTATAGTACTTAATTAATATACTTAGCAATGAAAGTTTAGCAAAAAAATTATGTATGCAAAATATGCACTGAGGACAAATAGTAAATATCTTACCATCAGTCCTAAATAGATGTGACCGTAGTTCAATACCATCACTATTGGTTGCACGTTTTGAGTACTAACATTTCTAAGTGCAGGAAGAAAATTTGTCTTGACAGTATGAAGATCCTCAAGCCATGAAACATAATGACTTATCTCCTCGCAGTTTAGTTCAGCTCCGGGACAGTAGTAGGTCCTGTCTCCCAAGCGCCGGACATGTTTGGTTGAATGGAGATAAACTGTCAATAGAAATTAGTTGACAGTTATTTTTGAATAAGCAATATCAAAGACAAAAATATAGTTGAGAAGAACTCACATAATGGTAGAACTGGAGGCGTCTGCACATCGACCCATATGTCTCTATTACCTTCAATATCATCTTCCGGACGAATATCAAAGGTGATAATCATACCAGGCTCAAATGCATAAGCCTTGCATAGTGCTTGCCAAGTTTTGCATTCAAAATATGTGTATGTGTGTGTATTGTATACTTTGACGTTGAAAGTATAACCATCATGCTCAGTTTTCAGGTAAGCTCTCTTTACTTTCATAGTTTCCATATCTTTGAAACCTATCTTATCCAAGACAAAAATTCTTGCATGGCACGGGATGCGCTAGTAGAATAGTGAAAATTAGAAATTATAAGTCAGACAAATGAAGCATATATAAGTCATGCTTAATTACGAAAACAGGCTTTGTCGTTGTGACTTACTGTATCGAATTCGAAAATATAATCCAGCTTGATGCTGAATCGCCTACCATTAACAAGGAAATTTCTGTCGCACTGGCCGCGCTGGTCTTCACAGTAATCGCACATAATGAAATTTTTTCCGTCGTCAGACGACATTTCCTATGTTCATATTAGGCGAAACATTAATCACTTACTAATTCAATTAATTCAACTACTTCTAGTAATTCAACTAAGCATTTACTAAAATAA
>NC_057807.1:707402505-707403040 GCF_018294505.1 Triticum aestivum
CGGGGGCGGCGAGGGCGACGGCACGGCGGCGCGGTGACGTCGGCGTCGTCGAGATCGAGACTCGCGCGCGCAAGAAGTGGAACGACTGGCGACGATAACTGAATTTTCGTAAGTGCCATATATATAGGATGGGCCTTTAGTACCGGTTGATGGCTCCAACCGGTACTAAAGGCCAATTTTGGCCAGCCCAAGCGGCGGGAAACGTGGGCCTTTAGTACCGGTTGGTGGCTCCAACCGGTACTAAAGGGCAACACATTAGTACCGGTTGGAGGCTCCAACCGGTACTAATGCCCGTGCGCTGCCACCCCGCAGTGCGCTACGTTATTAATTAGGGTGCGCTGCCCTGTGAGCCTGCTGGCCCTACTGGGCATGTATTTGCACACCCAAGGTCTGGCAGGCCCACTGGGCAGCGTCCCAACATGTTTTTTATAAATTATTTTCTTTTCTGCATTATTTATTTTCTTCTATTTATTTTTCAGTGATTTTTTATATAGTTATTCCTTTTCTGCTTTATTTTTTTCTTCTATTTATTTCT
>NC_057807.1:707410122-707410629 GCF_018294505.1 Triticum aestivum
TTCTTCTTCTTCTTCTTCTTCTTCTTCTTCTTCTTCTTCTTCTTCTTCTTCTTCTTCTTCTTCTTCTTCTTCTTCTTCTTCTTCTTCTTCTTCTTCTTCTTCTTCTTCTTCTTCTTCTTCTTCTTCTTCTTCTTCTTCTTCTTCTTCTTCTTCTTCTTCTTCTTCTTCTTCTTCTTCTTCTTCTTCTTCTTCTTCTTCTTCTTCTTCTTCTTCTTCTTCTTCTTCTTCTTCTTCTTCTTCTTCTTCTTCTTCTTCTTCTTCCTCCTCCTCCTCCTCCTCCTCCTCCTCCTCCTCCTCCTCTTCTTCTTCTTCTTCTTCTTCTTCTTCTTCTTCTTCTTCTTCTTCTTCTTCTTCTTCTTCTTCTTCTTCTTCTTCTTCTTCTTCTTCTTCTTCTTCTTCTTCTTCTTCTTCTTCTTCTTCTTCTTCTTCTTCTTCTTCTTCTTCTTCTTCTTCTTCTTCTTCTTCTTCTTCTTCTTCTTCTTCTTCTTCTTCTTCTTCTTCTTCTTC
>NC_057807.1:707413921-707505428 GCF_018294505.1 Triticum aestivum
AAACACAATATCGACGAGGCCGTGCACGGCCGGCACCGCCAAGGCGCCAAGCATCATAACCGCGTCGACCTCCACGGCACCAGCCACTAACCCACTACCTATGCCATGCCAGAGTGGGGCGGGAGCTGTGTAGCCTGTGAACGGGTGCGCTGGCTTCTGGAGCATCGATCGTGCACCACACGTACGCAAGATGGATTCTCCAGTGATGTTTTCGGCTTCTTCGATCCGTCTGTGTCCGTCCATCCGTCCTACCTCCAGGAGTTGTATATATATAAGGGTCCGCACACCCAACTCAAGCTCCCTCGTCCTCCCACACACCTTCTTCTCCCGCCCTCGTACGTCCTTCCATACGTCTCCTTCTCTCCCTCAGGCATGGCAAGCTCGCGCTCGAGCGCCCCGGTGCTCTCCGCGGACCAATTGGCGGAGCTCTTATCTCACCTCACCAGCAAGCACCGCGGGGCGGCGGCAGTTGTCTCTCGCGGCTAGTGCCAGGTTGAGCGCAGCACCCGGTCCAACCTTAACATAAACAACTGCTTCGCCTCAGACCCTATGAAAGCCGTGACAGTGTTCCCCAATATCAAATTCCTAACGGTGAAGGGCACGCCGCGCTTCGCGGACTTTGGCGCCTTCCCGCCCAACTGGGGCGCCGACGCGGTACCATGGATCAACGCCTCCAGAACTGGCTGGCGGAACCTTAAGGAGATCACGCTCAAACGCATGAGCGTCACTAATCGCTGCCTGGAGCTCATTGCCTTCGGGTTGGAGCACCTCGAGGTCCTGCGCCTAATCCTCGGCGGCGGCTTCAGCTCCGCCGGGCTGGCCCATATCGCCGCCAAACGTGGCAGGTGAGAGCACCCAAGGCCCGTCCCTTCCCCTTCTTATAATATGGTAGTTTCCTAATTATATCATGCACCCCTTCTTAAGGCATGCAGCCAATGAAACACACGGATAGATAAGAGACGAGGGTTGCATATAGCCGTACATACGTGCCTTCCAAAAAATCAACAATAACATTTGTGTTTGAGCTTTGCATGTCACAACCTACTGGAGTAGATGTACACGAGTATGTACAAATGATGGAAATATACCGGCGGTATTTGTTTCTCCAAAAAGAGTCCAAAAAAATTCCAAGGAGGACAAACGTACCGATAATAATGATCAAATTAAATAATACTAGTATATGCTTTAGTGTTTTGCACATTTACATTCATTCACTTCTTGCAGATCGGCAAAAGATGATGTAATATCAAATTGTAGAGTCCCACTTTCATTATTTTTATATATAAAAAAATCAGGCTACCAAAATCGGTTAGTATATTCAATGCGCATCATTTTCACTGCATATTTGAGCACACCACTCACCAAGTGTTGGAACTTGGAATAGTTATTATTTTATGCTCAAGTTCTCATTTCTATGTGCTCTCCACGTTGCAGACATTTAAGAACTCTAGAGCTCGACAGGGCTGGCCCTAGGCCGTGGCAAAAAGTGCGGCGGCCTAGGGCCCATCTTAAATAAGGTCCCACATATCTACACATTTAAATAAATAACTATAAAATTGATTTGCAAAACAAAAAATCAACATGGATAGGGGACATATGCCCCCCTCCCCCTTCTCTGCGCACTTCACCAATTTGTATTTATTCAATAGTTATTTATTAAAAGAGGCGATTTTGCTCTTCGGTCCGTCTTTTTCGGTCCGTCCGTGTCCGTCCATCCGTCCTTCCTCCAGGAGTTGTATATATATAAGGGTCCGCACACCCAACTCAAGCTCCCTCGTCCTCCCACACACCTTCTTCTCCTGCCCTCGTACGTCCTTCCATACATCTCCTTCTCTCCCTCCGGCATGGCAAGCTCAAACTCGAGCGCCTCGGAGCGCTCCACGGACCAATTGGCGGAGTCCTTATCTCACCTCACCAACAAGCACCGCAGGGCGGCGGCAGTCGTCTCTCGCGGCTGGTGCCAGGTCGAGCGCAGCACCCGGTCCAGTCTTAACATAAACAACTACTACGCCTCAGACCCTATGAAGGCCGTGACAGAGTTCCCCAATATCAAATTCCTAACGGTGAAGGGCATGCCGCGCTTCGCGGACTTTGGCGCCTTCCCGCCTGTGATCATTTTCACTGCATATTTGAGCACACTACTCACCACGTGTTGGAACTTGGAATAGTTATTATTCTTATGATCAAGTTCTCATTTCTATGTGATCTCCATGTTGCAGACATTTAAGAACTCTAGAGCTCGACAGGGCCGGACCTAGGCCATGGCAAAAAGTGCGGCGGCCTAGGGCCCATCTTAAATAAGGGCCCATATATCTACACATTTAAATAAATAACTATAAAATTGATTTGCAAAACAATAAATCAACATGGATAGGGGACATATGCACCCCCCCCCCTTCTCTGCGCACTTCACCAATTTGTATTTATTCAATAGTTATTTATTAAAAGAGGCGATTTTGCTCTTCGGTCCGTCTCCTCGGTCCGTCCGTGTCCGTCCATCCGTCCTTCTTCCAGGAGTTGTATATATATATAAGGGCGCCCGACAGATAACCAGTGATCCCGCACACCCAACTCAAGCTCCCACGTCCCCCCACACACCTTCTTCTCCCGCCCTCGTACGTCCTTCCATACATCTCCTTCTCTCCCTCCGGCATGGCAAGCTCAAGCTCAAGCTCGCGCTCACGCTCGAGCTTGAGTGCCCCGGAGCTCTCCCGGACCAATTGGCGGAGCTCTTATCTCACCTCACCAACAAGCACCGCGGAGCAGCGGCAATCGTCTCTCACGGCTGGTGCAAGGTCGAGCGCAGCACCCGGTCCAGCCTTAACATAAACAACTGCTACGCCTCATACCCCATGAAGGCCGTGACAGAGTTCCCCAATATCAAATTCTTAACAGTGAAGGGCATGCCGCGCTTCGCGGACTTTGGCGCCTTCCCACCCAACTGGGGCGCCGACGCGGTACCATGGATCAATGCCGCCAGAACCGGCTGGCGGAACCTCAAGGAGATCACGCTCAAACGCATGAGCGGAACTAATCGCTGCCTGGAGCTCATCGCCTTCGGGTTGGAGCACCTCGAGGTCCTGCCCCTGATCCTCTGAGACGGCTTCAGCTCCGCCGGGCTGGCCCATATCGCCGCCAAACGTGGCAGGTGAGAGTAGCCAAGGCCCGTCCCTTCCCCTTCTTATAATATGGTAGTTCCCTAATTATATCATGCACCCCTTCTTAAGGCATGCAGCCAATGAAACACACGGATAGATAAGAGACGGCGGTTGCATATAGCCGTGCATATGTGCCTTCCAAAAAATCAACAATAACATTTGTGTTTGAGCTTTGCATGTCACAACCTACTGGAGTAGATGTACACGAGTATGTACAAATGATGGAAATATACCGGCGGTATTTGTTTCTCCAAAAAAAAGTCCAAAAAATCCAAGGAGGACAAACGTACCTATAATAATGATCAAATTAAGTAATACTAGTATATGCTCTAGTGTTTTGCACATTTACATTCATTCACTTCTTGCAGATCGGCAAAAGATGATGTAATATCAAATCGTACAGTCCCACTTTCGTCATTTTTATATAAAAAACACCAGGCTGCTTGTAGTACCGCAGAATCGGTTAGTATCTTCAATGCGCATCATTTTCACTGCATATTTGAGCACTCCACTCACCACGTGTTGGAACTTGGAATAGTTATTATTCTTATGCTCAAGTTCTCATTTCTATGTGCTCTTCACGTTGCAGACATTTAAGAACTCTAGAGCTCGACAGGGCCGGCCCTAGGCCATGGCAAAAAGTGGGGCGGCCTAGGGCCCATATATCTACACATTTAAATAACTCTAGAAGCTTATGCTCTGTGATGGCATTCCCCTTGACAAGGTGGCCAGAATCGTTCGGCAAGCTCCTAATTTAATGGAGCTAGGAATAGGGAAAATTAACAATGAATACACTCCAGACCACGTCGGAATGCTCCGAGGGGCAATTGCAGGTTGTAACAACCTGGTAAGCCTACATGGGAGCTCATGGCCTGTTCAGGAACACCACAACATAGAAGCATTTCATTGTACCTGCGGACGCCTCAGGTACATCAATCTGTACGGGGCGAATCCGCCAGTCCCCAAGTTCAAAGAATTTATTGTGAAATGCGGGAATCTCCAGAAACTATGGGTATGCAACTCTTGATTTTAGTACATATATCAACTTTCATACACATGCTATTTTCAAATATACTTGAACCCGGCTTATATGAAAATTGCTCTGAATGCTGGCTTCCATGCATGCAAGTGAACCTATATGCATAAATCATAAATGCCATTTTGACGTGATCTATACCTTCTACTCCCTCCAGTAAAAAAATCTGAAACTTTTTTAAGTTTTGCTGTCTCATGCTAGATGCGACTTTCATTGCTGTAGCTTTTCACATTATCCTGCAGATATTTTTCGATAGGCTTCATGCAGAAATTTAATTGGTCTACGTGTTTAGAAGAAATTATAGATATACCCTTGTTCATTTTTATGTGCACATTTTTAATTTCAAACATTGAGAAGTCTAGCTTCACACTTACCGTGGCGTGACAAGAATTTATGACTAGCAGTAATGTTCTGTATTATAATGCATATGCTTTTTTTTATGTGCTGATCAGCACAATTTTTTCTGGATGCGTGGTACCGGATGGTAGTTTCGTTGCACCTCATAGGTTAATTGAAATCCTCCTGTTTAGACTTAATGGTTGTGTTACCATCCACATGCTTTTAATGTACTTGGCGCCGGTTTTTTAGGATGCATGGCATTTGATGGCATGCTGGTTGCATCTTACTATCAACTAATCAATATCTCACTTTTGCGGCAAGTTAGGGTCTTTGTATTGGCATAAAATCAGAAACAACAATTAATTATGGTTTTCTGCCCCTTCTTGGTTCGTAGCTCAAGCACACTTTTGGTGTAGTTCTTACAACTTAATCATGATCTTTTTTTAGGGGAACTTAATCATGATCTTAATCTGAAAGATTAAATGTCTTGTTATGTTGATTGTTTTGCACATTTTCCAGTCTATGATTTGCTTCCTTTTAAAGTTTAAGTTGTGATTTTCAGGTGATGGACCTAATTAGGGACGATGGTTTAGCTGTCGTGGCCTTAAGTTGCAAGAAATTGCAAGAGCTTCGGGGTTTTTCCATGTTATCCTGATGGTCCATTTTTGGCAACCCATATAGGTCGTCTTCACGTTTCTAACAATTGTCCCGATTTGAGGTACATTCTGTACTGGTGCTACAGTATGACAAATGAGAAGCTGAAGAATATTGCAGAAGCCCATCCCTGTCTCACCCACTTCCGGTTAGGGATCCATAATCCCAAGGAAAGAGATTACAGCACAGGAGAATATTTTGATGAAGGCTTTGGCGCAATTGCGAGATCTTGCAAGGGCCTTAAACGCCTCTCATTGGGCGGTTATCTCACAGACCGTGTGTTCAAATATATTGGTGACCATGCCAAGAGTCTTCATATGTTCTCCACTGCCTTCACTGGGACAACTGAACAAGGCCTGGATGACGTCCTCAGAGGTTGCAAGAGCCTCAGGAAAATGGATGTCAAAGGCTGCCCATTTGGGAATAAGGCATTGCTCCAAAATACTGAAAAGCTGAAAACAATGAGGTCATTTTTCATGTCAGGGTGCCCCCCACTGACCGTGGGCGGATGTAAAGAGCTAGCCAAAAATATTCATGGGTTTGCTTTTGAAATCCTAATGAATTATGATTGGAGAACATGCCCACCTGGGGATGAATGCCAGGTCGAAAGATTGTTTGTCTACCCGACAATTTCCAATCAAAGGCCCGACGCACCAAACTGTGTCCGCAGTTTTTGGTACCCAGTCCCAAAATAGGGTGTTATGTCTAGGCAATAGTACCAGGGGCATGCCAAGTTGGGATCATGTGATATTTGGCAAGATTAGCTATTAGGGAGTCGGATTTGAATATGGTAGGGTTTTTATCCCGCAGACCATATCCAACTTTGTTAAGAGTCCGAGTCTGTTACAGTTGGTTTAAGAGTTTCTTATCTACCAATTCTTTGTAATCCATTGGTTATGTAAAGACATGTGAAAGTTATTCGGAGGAACTTTCTAGAAGGTTCCCTGGACCGGTTTTGGGAACTTTCTAGAAGGTTCCCTGGATTTTCTGTTATGTTTTTACTAGGGTTTATTCTATTTTCGTTTTTTTCTTTTTCTCTGCTTATTCCTTATTTTCTTTTCTTTTTTCTTTTTTACTGTTTCTTTTCTCTGTTTAATATTTTTTTAGTATATAAAAGGTCCACCACGTATTAAAAGATGTTCATCGTATATTAAAAAAGTATTCACCTTATATTATTAAGAAATTGTTCATCATAGATTAAGAAATTGTTCACCTTGTATTTTAAACTTGTTCATTGTATATCAAGAAATTTGTTCAACGCATATTACGAAATGTTTATTGTGTATTTGGAAAACTTGTTCAGCGTATATCACATAAATGTTCAATACGTTTTTACAAATTGTTCAGCGTATATTACAAAAATGTTCAATGTGTATTTAAAAATTGTTCAGCCTATATAACAAAAATTGTTCATATTTTCAATTTTTGTTCACTTTTTTCAAAATTCGTGTTTTAGAAGTTGTTCGAGTTTTGATTTTTTTTCACATGTAGTAAATTATTGGCTTTTTTGAAGGAAATTTGTTCACATTTTCCCAAGTGGAACTTTTTAAAATTGGGTCCGCTCCTGTAGCTATTACATAAAAGTTTGCGCTGCATTGTGGCTTAGTAGAGATGGCTAGCTCGACTGGTTAGCAACCGTACTTCGTAGCGTGCGGGATGGAGGTCGAGTCCAGGATCCTCCTCACTTTTCGTGAGTTTTTACATTCAGCGCCTACAAATGGGCCAGCCCGTTTTGCATGCTCTTCAGCGAATGCTCTGCTGTTTGCCGCTCGCGAGCGTCCAATAAGACCTCTCCCGGCTTCTGCAGGGGCGGACGCACGTTAGAGGTTGTGGGGGCAGCTGGCCCCACTCGATTTTCTCATCCACCTGTACTTGATCATGCGTATACTTGTGTGCCCCCACTTGGGCCAGGAAGAATCAGCCCATCAAAAAATAAGAATTGTTGCAACGCAAAGCTTGCACACCTTTCACAGTTCGCCTTCTCGATCACACATTTTCATTAGCCTATTTGGCTGATTGCATCCATAACTTGTACACACACGCATGCCACCGCCATGCAGGAGGCGTAAGCCCTGGCTGCCGCCCCACCTCGCCACTCACGCGGTTGCCAGCTTGCCGCCGATGATTGCTGACTTGCCGTCCTCCAAACCTCCTGATCTTGCATGAAGGTGCCGCAACACATCTTTCATCTTTAAATCATGAATATGCAATTCCCTAGTTTTAATTGACATCAACGTAAGTGGTATAAGTCCAATAGGGCCTCTCCCGGCTTCTGCAGGGGCGGACGCACGTTAGAGGTTGTGGGGGCAGCTGGCCCCACTCGATTTTCTCATCCACCTGTACTTGATCATGCGTATACTTGTGTGCCCCCACTTGGGCCAGTACCCTACCCCCACTCAGCCCATTTTCTCGTGTATTTTTAGGAACCCATAGAATCTAACAAAACCCTGAAGAATCAGCCCACCAAAAAATAAGAATTGCTGCAACGCAAAGCTTGCACACCTTTCACGGTTCGCCTTCTCGATCACACATTTTCATTAGCCTATTTGGCTGATTGCATCCATAACTTGTACACACACGCATGCCACCGCCATGCAGGAGGCGTAAGCCCTTGCTGCCGCCCCACCTCGCCACTCACGCGGTTGCCAGCTTGCCGCCGATGATTGCTGACTTGCCGTCCTCCATACCTCCTGATCTTGCATGAAGGTGCCGCAACACATCTTTCATCTCTAAATCATGAATATGCAATTCCCTAGTTTTAATTGACATCAACGTAAGTGGTATAAGTCATATAGGTTCTTCTCTTTTCATAATTTTTGTTTGTGCGATTTCGATCTTAGAAATCATGTTAGTCTCACAAATTTATAATATAATTTACTGTTTGGGGTGATTAACCAGTTGGAATTTTTTTCTTGAAACATACAAATTTCGTATGCAACATTCTAGTGATGAATAAAATAGGCTAGTCCGGACAGAGCAACTGCAATTCAATTAGGATGATCTATTAGTATTTCCTAGTCCCTAGCACTGATGAAGCTATGTACCTAGGATAGGGTCATGCACCTGTCTAAACTACCCTACCCAAGAACATCTCTAGAAGAAACTACCTGTCAGTCGACCTAGAGGTGATCCACATGACAGACTCTAGGACACTCGATCATGAAGATAACCATTCGACCATGAAGCTAACCACTCGACGGCCAGGAGATCTAAAGTCATTCTGCACGCAACGGTCTGTTATTAAGTGCCTTTATGGTCTTCATAGCACTTTATGTGGGCGTTACCAGTAACCCCCGGTCTTAATGTACTTTAAACCCTGCATAACTGAGGGCTGGAGGGGTCTGGCGAACTCTATATAAGCCACACCCCTCCTCAGTGTAAAGGGTACGCACCCCTGTAACTCATACGCATATAATACAGTCGACCGCCTCCGGGCTCCGAGACGTAGGGCTGTTACTTCCTCCGAGAAGGGTCTGAACTCGTAAATCTCTTGCGTATACAACTGCTCCATAGCTAGGATCTTGCCTCTCCGTTAGTACCCCCCTACACTACTGTCAAACTTAGAACCACGACAGTTGGCACCCACCGTGGGGCCGGTGTCTTAGCGACTTATTGGAGAAGTTGCAATTTTTTCTGATCTCCTTCGTCATGGTTTCAGGCGGAGTTTTGGTTGAGGGCCGCGAGATCCGTCTCGGCGCGCTCACGTTCGTCGCCGACGACTCTGCCTGGCTTCAGGAGGCTCCGCTCGACGTCGACGCGCTCCCAGTCCGCGGAGCGACGCACTTTCGCGCGTGCGTGCACGCCGTCCTCTTGCGGCAACCGTCGACCCAGTATCGTCCGGTTTTTGTGTCATCCTCCCTCCCTGCTTCCCGCCGGCGCAAGTGCTCCGGTCGGTCGAGGCTTGAGCGGTGGGTGTGGCACGCGGTGGCCCGCCAGTCGGCCACCCCCAGGTCGCGTCAATTGATCCCAACGAATCTCTCTACGGCCTGTTCGACCTGTCGACTGGCTCCGCAGAGACTGCATCCGAGTGCGACAGCAGTGATCCAGCGGCAGAGGTTCTGATGGTCGATGGACCACGCGGTCCTCCCGATTTTCCTGGCGCCGAAGGAGGCGACGGTGGGGGCGATCCGTCGCATGCCCATGAAGAGTACCTCCCCGAGCCCCTCAATTTGCTGTAGAGGGAAGAACTTCACCGCCGGAACATGGATGTACTTCACACTCCTATCATTGGAGAAACCCCTGAGGCTTGCGCCTTAGAGGACGCGCGCTTGGCCAACTTGGCTGATCGCACTCGACTAGAGAACCTTCAGCGAGCACTCGATGAGCATGCGTGGCAACGGGTTCCGGACTCCAGTCGACGTCAGCTCTTTCCACCACCGACTCAGGTATATCGAACTCCGATTCAGAATTTAGCAGCTGCGGCCCGTATAGCAGAGTCAATTTAGCCTTCCCAGTCAGAGGCTGGCAGAGGCTTGATGCAGATCAGAGATTTGCTCCGGGCAGCAGGAGATCAAAATTCAGCTGTATCGCAGTCGCGGAACAGGATTCACAGCAGATCCGTGGCTGCGAATACAGTCCAGTCGGCTCATAGTCCCAGATCGCCCTCGAGGCATGAGGGGCGTGGAGACCGGCACGATCAGTACAAGAACCGTGAGCAGTATGATCACCGAATCGATTGCGATAATCGACGTCGAGTGCCCACCCCTCCCCCTAGGGGTGGATCGTACGTGCCTCGACAGCAGGATGATAGACGCCAGCACAGTGTTGGGCGAAGGATTCCAGTCGACCCCAGGAAACCAGGCTTCGATGCGAGATCCATCATCGTTCAAGGTCTAGTCGACAGAAACAAAGCTCACCGCAAGGGTCACGACAGGGATGCGCCCACCAGCAGCAGAGTGCATGTCTCAGGACCAGAGTGTTTCTGTAGAACCATCAGGGCCGCGGTGATTCCTCCCAACTTCAGGTTGGCGACTGGAGTCAGTAAGTTCACTGGTGAGTCCAAGCCTGATACTTGGCTTCAGGACTACCTAGTGGCTGTTCGGATTGGCGGCGGCAATGATGAGGTGGCCATGAAGCATCTGCCTCTTATGTTGGAGGGCTCGGCCAGAGCATGGCCGAACCAGTTAGCACCCAGCAGAATTTACACTTGGGAAGACCTTTCTCGAGTGTTTGTCAGAACATTTGAAGGAACTTGCAAGCGACCAGCAGGACTGACAGAGCTGCAAACTTGTGTACAGAAGCCGAATGAGACTTTGAGAGATTACATCCAGAGATGGATCGCGTTGCATCACACGGTAGAGAATGTGTCTGATCACCAGGCAGTGTGTGCCTTCAAGGAAGGCGCTAAGTACAGAGAGCTGAACCTGAAGTTCGGTCGAACCGGAGACATGTCTCTGAGTCGAATGATGGAAATAGCCACCAAATATGCCAATGGCGAAGAAGAGGATCAGCTCCGGAGTGGCAAGCACAAGTCAGTCGCCCAGGAAACCGGAGGAGGGAACTCCAGTCGGAAGCAGAAACGGAAAGCCGAGCCAGCTGCTCCTGGAGAAGCCTTAGCTGTGATTCAGGGAAAGTTTAAAGGGAAGCCCAAGGGGCCTTGGAACCCCAAGAAAGTGAAGGATAAAGAAGGAAATGATGTGATGGATTTGCCGTGTCACATCCACACGAAGAAAGATGAGGAGGGTTACCACTCAACACTGTCGGCTCTTGATCCCGCAGTTCCAAGGGAAGCAGCCCAAGGACAAGGAAAAGGAGTCGGATAAAGTTGATGACAAAGAGGATAGTGATGATGGGTATCCCCTGGTCAATTCCGCCCCGATGATTTTTGTTGACGTTGAAAGCAAAAGTCGACTGAAGGTTATAAACCGAGAGGTGAATATGGTTGCTCCGGCGACACCCAATTATCCGAAGTGGTCTCAGACGGCCATCACATTCGACCAGTCTGATCACCCGACGCACATAGCCACCCCTGGGAGGCAAGCTCTGGTGGTCGACCCAGTCGTCGAAGGCACTCGACTGACTAAAGTGTTGATGGATGGCGGCAGTAGCTTGAATATATTGTACGCAGAGACACTGAAAGGGATGGGCATTCCGATGTCCAGGCTAAGTACCAGCAACATGAGTTTCTATGGAGTCATTCCTGGCAAGAAGGCCGCGTCACTCGGCCAGATTGCTCTCGACGTGGTTTTTGGTGACTCCAAAAATTTCCGCAAAGAAAAGTTGACATTTGAAGTCGTGGATTTCCAGAGTGCCTATCATGCTATTTTGGGCAGGCCAGCTTACGCACGTTTTATGGCTCGACCATGTTACGTGTACCTTAAATTGAAGATGCCCAGCCCCAAAGGTGTGATCACGGTAACTGGAAATCGGAAGAAGGCGAAAGAGTGCTTTCAGAAGGGCTCGAAGATCGCGGATGCTCAGATGGTAGCAGAAGAGTGGCAGGAACATCAGAAAAATGCAGACCCGAGTGATCTATTGCGAGCTAAGAAGCCTGCTACGGAGTCAGCGTTTCAGTCGTCCGGTGAGATGAAACCGGTTCACATCCACCCGACCGACCCCAATGCTGCTCCGACTAATATCTTCACAACGCTCGACCCCAAATAGGAAGAAGCGCTCATCCAGTTCCTCCGTGAGAACTGGGACATCTTCGCATGGAAACCTTCTAACATGCTGGGTGTTCCCAGGGGACTGGCTGAGCACCGTCTACGGGTCGACTCAAAAGCAAAACCTGTCAAAGAACATCTGCGACGGTCCGCCATCCAGAAAAGGAAGGCCATTGGCGAAGAGGTGGCTCGGCTCTTAGCAACAGAGTTCATCCGAGAAATTTACCACTCCGAGTGGCTCTCTAATGTTGTCATGGTCCCCAAGAAGGACAAGTCACTTTGCATGTGCATTGACTTTAAACATATCAATCGATCCCGCCCGAAAGATCATTTTCCTCTCCCCCCACATCGACCAAATAGTCAACTCGACTACGGGATGTGAGCGACTGTCTTTCTTAGACACCTATTCCGGGTACCATCAGATCCGTCTGTATGGACCCGATGAGATCAAAATAGCTTTCATCACCCCATTCGGGTGCTTCTGTTATGTCACCATGCCATTCGGTCTCAAGAATGCCGGAGCCACGTTCATTAGGATGATTCAGAAGTGTTTTCTCACTCAAATCAGTCGGAATGTGGAAGCATACATGGATGACATTGTGGTCAAGTCACGGAAAGGTTCCGACCTGCTGACTGACCTCGCTGAAACATTTGCCAACCTCAGGAGGTATGATATCAAGCTTAATCCATCCAAGTGCACATTCGGAGTTCCTGGCGGAAAGTTACTCGGTTTTCTCGTTTCCGAACGAGGAATCGACACAAATCCAGAGAAAGTGGGCACTATACTCCGAATGAAATAACCTATGCGTGTGCATGATGTTCAAAAGCTTACTGGTTGCTTGGTCGCTTTAAGTCGATCCATCTCTCGTCTCGGTGAGAAGGCATTGCCTCTTTACCGACTGATGAAGAAGTCAGACAAGTTCGAGTGGACTCCTAAAGCTGATGCAGCGTTTGCAGAGCTAAAAGCCCTGCTTTCCACCCAGCCAGTGCTTGCTGCGCCGATCAGCAAAGAGCCTTTGTTGCTTTACATTGCAGCCAGATGACAAGTTGTTAGTACAGTACTTACGGTCGAGCGGGAAGAAGAAGGAAAAGCCTTCAAAGTTCAGCGCCCAGTATATTATATTTCTGATGTTCTGACCCCATCAAAGCAAAGATACCCTCACTATCAGAAGCTTGTATATGGGATTTATATGACCACGAAGAAAGTTGCTCATTACTTCTCTGACCATAGCATTACAATCGTTAGCGACGCCCCATTGTCAGAGATTCTGCACAACAGAGATGCAACTGGTCGAGTGGCAAAATGGGCGATTGAACTTCTTCCCCTAGATATCAGATTTGAGGCAAAGAAAGCTATCAAGTCCCAAGCAATAGCAGATTTCCTCGCCGAGTGGACCGAACAACAACTGCCGACTCAAGTTCACTAGGAGCACTGGACCATGTTCTTTGATGGCTCTAAGATGCTGAACGGTTCTGGTGCTGGGGTAGTGTTGGTTTCCCCCCGAGGAGATAAGCTCAGATATGTACTCCAGATTCACTTTGATTCCTCCAACAACGAAGCCGAATATGAAGCACTTTTGTATGGGTTGCGTATGGCCATTTCACTCGGCGTCCGTCACCTCATGGTATACGGTGACTCGGATTTGATGGTAAACCAAGTGATGAAGGAGTGGGACATCAGAAGCCCAGCCATGACTGGTTACTGCAATGCAGTAAGGAAGCTGGAGAAGAAATTTGAGGGGTTAGAGCTTCATCATATACCCCGATTGAAAAATCAAGCAGCTGATGACTTGGCAAAGATAGGTTCCAAGAGAGAAGCCATTCCCAGTGGTGTGTTTTTGGAACATATCCACACACCGTCAGTTCAAGAGGATCCTTTCACCAAGGAAGCCCCGCAGCCAAAAGGTGCCACAGATCCGACTGAAGTCGAAATCCCAACCGTGGTCGACCTGGTCATGGAAGTCTTGGTTATCACTCCCGACTGGACGGTGCCATACATTGTGTATATCCTAAGGAAAGATCTCCCATAGAATGAAGAAGAGGCTCGACAGATCGTCCGTCGATCCAAGGCCTTTATTGTGATAAAGGGACAGTTGTACAGAGAAAGCGCGACTGGAGCCAGCCAGAAATGCATAACGCCAGAAGAGGGTCGGATAATTCTTGACGGTATCCACTCGGGGACCTGTGGCCACCATGCGTCCTCCCGGACCATCGTGGTTAAAGCATACCGAGCGGGTTTTTATTGGCCCAGAGCAAATGAAATGGCGAAAGAGATAGTCGATAAGTGTGAAGGATGCCAGTTCTACTCCAATCTGTCGCACAAACCCGCCTCAGCCTTGAAGACCATTCCACTTGTCTGGCCCTTCGCTGTCTGGGGATTAGATATGGTTGGACCACTGAGAATTGGAAGGAGCGGCTTCACCCATGTACTGGTGGCAGTCGACAAGTTCACTAAGTGGATCGAAGCAAAACCCATCAAGAGTCTCGATGCCGGCACTGCGATCAGCTTCATCAGAGAATTGATATTCAGATATGGAGTTCCGCATAGCATCATCACTGATAATGGGTCAAACTTCGATTCCGACCAATTCAAAGCCTTTTGTGCTTCTCAAGGCACATGAGTCAACTATGCTTCCGTCGCTCACCCCCAGACGAATGGACAAGCAGAAAGAGCAAATGGCCTAATTCTCAAAGGACTGAAACCCCGGTTGATGCGCGATCTCAAACACGCAGAAGGCGCGTGGGTCGACGAACTTCCATCAGTTCTTTGGGGACTAAGGACTACTCCCAATCGGTCGACTGGGAGAACTCCATTCTTTCTGGTCTATGGAGCAGAAGCCGTTCTGCCGAGTGACCTGCTTCACAATGCACCCTGAGTCGAGCTCTACTCTGAAGATGAAGCAGAACAAGCACGGCAAGACGCAGTCGACCTTCTAGAAGAAGAAAGAGAGATGGCCTTGATCCGATCGACCATCTATCAGCAGGACTTGCATCGATTCCATGCCAGAAACGTGAAGAGTCGAGCCTTCCAAGAAGGAGATTTGGTCCTCCGAGTGGATCAACAGAAGCCACACAAACTTGCCCCTACTTAGGAAGGCCCCTTCATCGTCACCAAAGTTCTCCACAATGGAGCATACCGTCTGTACAATGTTGATCGCTAGATTGATGAGCCATGAGCTTGGAATGCGGATCTGCTCCGCCCCTTTTACTCTTAAGTACTCACTCGGATGAGATGTAATAAAAGTACTCCTGTAGTTTGTTTATCAAAGACAAAAGTGTTATAATTTCCCCATTATTTGTTGTTGCTTTTGTCTATGTAAGAAATCCCCCAGTGGGTGGCTTAGCTGCGAATCCGTTTCGCCTAAGTTTGTAAAAAAAATCCCTACCGAGTGACAAGCAAGCCTTTCACTCGGAGGCTTAGCCGCGAACCCGTTTCGCCTAAGTATTTGAAATCCTACCGAGTGACAAGCAAGCCTTTCACTCGGAGGCTTAGCCGCGAACCCGTTTCGCCTAAGTATTTGAAATCCTACCGAGTGGAGAGTCTGCCTCCCACTCGGAGGCTGAGCTGCAGCCCAGTGCTCGCCCAAGTTTGAAAAACCCTATCGAGTGGAGAGTTTGCCTCCCACTCGGAGGCTTAGCTGCAGCCCAGTGCTCGCCTAAGTTTGAAAAATCCTACCGAGCGAAGAGTCTGCCTCCCACTCGGAGGCTTAGCTGCAGCCCAGTGCTCGCCTAAGTTTGAGAAATCATACCGAGTGGAGAGTCTGCCTCCCACTCGGAGGCTTCGCTGCAGCCCAGTGCTCGCCTAAGTTTGAGAAATCCTACCGAGTGGAGAGTCTGCCTCCCACTCGGGGGCTTAGCTGTAGCCCAGTACTCACCTAAGTGTAAAATTCATCCCGATCCGCAAGGACGACGAGGTGCAAGTCGACTGCTACCTTCTCCTTTGGAGCTCCGGCACAAATACAATGTGCGTTGTTTAAAATCCTACCGAGTGGAGAGCGAACCTCTCACTCGGGGGCTTAGCTGCGGTCCAGTACTCGCCTAAGTATTCAAAATCCTACCGAGTGGAGAGCGAACCTCCCACTCGGGGGCTTAGCTGTGGTCCAGTACTCTCCTAAGTATTCAAAATCCTACCGAGTGGAGAGCGAACCTCCCACCCGGGGGCTTAGCTGCAGTCCAGTACTCGCCTAAGTATTCAAAATCCTACCGAGTGGAGAGCAAACCTCCCACTGGGGGGCTTAGCTGCAGTCCAGTACTCTCCTAAGTATTCAAAATCCTACCGAGTGGAGAGCGAACCTCCCACTCGGGGGCTTAGCTGCAGTCCAGTACTCGCCTAAGTATTAAAAATCCTACCAAGTGGAGAGCGACCCTCTCACTCGGAGGCTTGGCTGCATCCCAGTGCTTGCCTAAGTGTTTAAAATCCTACCGAGTGGTGAGTCTGCCTCTCACTCGGAGGCTTAGCTGCAGTCCAGCACTCGCCTAAGTACGAAAATTGTTCCGACCCGCAAGGACTGCAAGGTGCAGGTCGACTGCTACCTTCTCCTCCGGGCTTCGGCACAAATACAACATGCACTCTGCAAGGACGACAAGGCGCAGGTCGACTACTACCTTCTCCTTCGAGCTACGGCACAAATACAATCTGCGCTTCATCCCGACCCGCAAGGACGCAAGTCGACTGCAATCTGTGCTCCAACCTGCAAGAGTACGTCCCAAGCACTGAAATATACTCCAAGTGGAGAACAAGGTTCGCTCGAAGACAAATGCAAGCATATTCAGCGGTAAAGCCAAGTTCAGATAGCACCCTATGGCCCCAGAAGTGCTCAGTCATCAAGCCTATTAAAGTTTATCGGTTACAGAAACCACTCGGCATTCCGAGGCAAATTTAAGGTATCAAGCATAGAAGTTTTTTACTCCTCGGGTGGAGGACTGGAAGGCGCGACAAATTGGTCCAGGTCGATTCCATCTGCAATCCAAGTGGCAGGGGCGATGAAGGTCTCCATGAAAGACTGGAAGTCATGCTTCTTGGTATTAGCCACCTTGAGGGACGCCAGCTTTTCCTCTCGTGCATCCTTGCAGTGGACACGAACCAGAGACAGAGCAACATCGGCACCGCACCTCGCAGAAGACTTCTTCCATTCTTGCACTCGACCTGGGACTTCATTCAGTCGAGTCATCAGAGACTCGAGGTCGTTCTGAAGCGTCTCCCTTGGCCAGGGTGTCGTGTCGATTCGCAACGCTGCAGCCTTAAGTCGGGCCAGATAGTCCACCACACCAGCGACGCGGGACTCCAGTCGAAGCACATTCATGGCAGCTTCATCCTTCACTGGTGAGTTGATGGGATCCAAGCCTGTCTCCACTCGACTGGTCTCTTCCTCAAAGTTTTGGCAGAATTCTGTAAACACAACTCAAAGATAAGCCAACAGTTCTGTGATACAGTTCTATGATAAGTCAGTGATTACAAGTCAGTCGGGCAGGAGAGATTACCTTCAAGCATGATGAACAGCTTCTTAGCGAGCCCTCCTAGATAAGTCTCCAGATCATTCTTCTTCCCCACCAGTTCACTTGCCTTGTCGCTCAGAGCTATCTCGTCGTTCTTCAGATGGCCGACTTCCTTGTTGGCCGCGTCGAGAGCAGCTTTCAGGTTGGCGTTCTCTTCTTCAAGTTTGCCGACTGAAGCCAGCTTCTCTTCCGCAAGCTTCGTTCTGTCCAAAGCAGCCTTCTGTGCCTCAGCAAGTTCCTGGTCCTTCTTGTTCAGAGCCACCTTCGTTTTTTCTGCAAAATGACAAGGAGGTCAGAATCAATAATGGGGAGAAAGATAAAAACAATCGTCAAGTTCTCACCAATCATACCTGTTGCCTCGTCCTTCGCCTTCTGAAAGTTCTCCTGAACAAGTTTCAAGTCAAGGTCGAGCTGGATATGTTTCTTTTCCAACTCAGTATAACGGGCCACGAGCTCGCAAGATTTCTGCAAAGAGTCAGTCGACAGACATCAAAGAGAGGTTGCTTCCGAGTGACTAAGAGAAAAACAGTAACGTTTCTAAGACTACAGTCGAATCAAAATATTCAACAGTAGTCTCGGGGACTACACCCAGTGGGTGCACTCAGCGTGCCCCCACTAGTTCTACCGACTCAATCCGATCAGTCGACCAAAAGGAACAAAGAGATTATGGTCTCATCATAATCTACAAAAAAAGAGAAAGAGAGAGTTCTTCAGACTACAGTCGACTGCCAGCAGTCCACCATAGTCTCGGGGACTACACCCAGTGGGTGCACTCAGCGTGCCCCCATAGGTCCTAATGTTCCACTCGACATGGTCCGACCAGACCGAGTGAAGAAATTTCAACTACAAAGACTCCAGTCGACTGCCAGTAGTCCACCATAGTCTCGGGGACTACACCCAGTGGGTGCACTCAGCGTGCCCCCACCAGTCTACAATCCCAATCGACACACCCAGTGGGTTTACAGACACAAAGATTTTTGGAAAGAAAGTCTTCAGATAACATATCCTAACAGAACAGGCGGTTACCAACTAACCTGGACATTTCTCTGAAGGGCTGAGCTTGCATCATAAGCCGCTTGGCTGGCTTCTCAGATCGCCTTCACCTGCTCCATCATAATCCCCGCCTGGCGTATAGCCTCCTTAGCAGCGCCCGCCTGGTCCTCTGGGACGTGGTGTGTGGCGAAAAGGGAGGGCAGTTCAGCAGTCAACGACAAAGGCCGGGCACTCGTCAGCGGCACAACGAAGGTCACAGAATGCCGAGCGATGTCGCCACCTTCTTGAACCAGTACCTCAGGTGCTGATGCAGTCCAAGTGGCCTTGCCATCCGGGGCCTTTCTATTCTTCCTCGCCCTCAGGGGCACCTCGTCATCGTCATCAGGGAGATCAATGACGTGACGAGGAGCTGCAAGATAAATCTAGAGTTGGAAATGAAGATCCAATCGACCAAAAGCAAAAACTACAAGAGAACGTACCAGGGTTGGAGGTGACAGTGTCTTCCATTTCTTGGTCACCGTCCTTGGCGGAGGTCTCGGAGGTAGCAGCACTGCAGATTTCAGAAACCAGTCGGTTAGTCGATGAGTCGACCGGAAGTTCGCTCGAGCTGAACAAGGAAACACAAATCTTGCTGTTACCCGGAGATGGTGGGAATGGCCATTTTCATCTTGGGCAAGGTCTTCGGCGGCTTGGATGACTCCGCCTGCGGATGCTTCAGCGCTTTTTCAGTCGGCGCCGGAGAGGCCGTCCGAGGGCGCTTTGTCGACGGCACAACGGGCGCAACCGCTTTGCCGCGCTCCCTCGCAGGGTCGTGGGCGAGCTTGGATCGCCTTTCCATGCGAGGAGGATCAACTTCCATTTCCTCCTCCTCCTCACTGGAGCCGTCTTCAACCTCTTCCCCCTCGCCGTCAGATTGCCACTCCTCCTCCTCACTTTCACCTCCACTCGCCTCTCCCTCCTCGGCTTGTTCCTGCGCCCCGTTGGGCATCGAGTACATCTTAGTCGTGGCCTAGAAGACAGCAAACAGGACAAAAGTCAGTCGGTTGATTTCAAGCAGACAGAATGGAAAAAGCAGAATCACAGTCGGAAGTGAAGAATTGGACCTTGTCAACTTCATACGATTGGTCGAGTGGAACGACCCTCCTGGCTCCTCGGGGGTTGTCCTTGTTCCTCGTAATGCTTCCCATCCACCGCTCTAGCGTGGCATCGTCGATCTCCTCCGGGTGGATCTGAGTGGTGTCCTCAGTTCCAGAATACATCCACATAGGATGATCTCGAAATTGGAGCGGCTGGATGCGCCGCCGAAGGAAGACCTCCAGGAGGTCCATACCAGTCACCCCATGGCGGATGAGCTGCACGACACGCTCGACCAGCACCCTCACCTGCGGCTTCTGCTCCGGGACCACCTTCAAAGAGGAGGGCTTCCTCACTCGTTCCATGGAAAAGGGAGGGAGCCCATTCGACTGCCCTGGCGTCGGCTGGTCCTTGCAGTAAAACCAAGTCGACTGCCACCCACGGACGGATTCGGGCAAAACCATGGTCGGAAAAGAACTTTTCCTTCTCAACTGGATCCCAAGGCCCCCACACATCTGAATCACATGTGTCCTCTCGTCACTTGGATTTGCCTTCTTCACCGTCTGGGAGCGACAGGTGAAGATGTGTTTAAAGAGACCCCAGTGAGGCCGGCACCCCAAGAAGCACTCGCACAAAGACACGTAAGCGGCGAGATACACTATGGTGTTGGGCATGAGGTGGTGGAGTTGTGCCCCAAAGAAATTTAGAAACCCCCGGAAGAAAGGGTGGGGCGGTAAAGAGAACCCACGGTCGACGTGGGTGGCCAAAAGAACGCACTCACCCTACTGAGGCTGTGGCTCTGACTCCGTCCCCGAGAGTCATGCCGATCCATGGGGGATCAGCCCTCCGTCAGCCAGGTCGTCGAGATCCGCTTGACTAATTGTCGAGCGGATCCGGTCGCCCTGGATCCAGCCCGGCGGCAGGCCGGTCCTCGATGAAGAGCCACTCCGACTGGTTCCCCTCCCCTTCGCCTTCGCCGTCGCTTTCTTCGCTCGCTCCAGGGCTGCTGTCTTCTCCTTCATCATCGTCGCCGGCAAAGCACGCACGAAGCAGCGGCGCTGAGGCAGAAGCAAACACGGCGGAGAAATCTGGAGAAGAGAGGGGGAAATGAAGGCGCATTGTTGAAAAACCCCCGTCCGGCGCTTTATATAAGGCTGCTTCCGAGTGTCTGACATGTAGGCCCGGACAATCCTGTCAAATCCCATAACAATCGCGTGCACGATACGTGGCGAAAAAGGTGGCGCGGAGATTGAGGCGTCCCTGCCTTATCCCGTCCGATTGCTGCGGCTACGCCCCGTCCCGCACGCTTCCCAAAATTCGAATCCCGCAAAATCCGCGGGTTGCAGAACAACTCGTCAGACAGAAGATCTCCTCCACTCTGTCACTCAGAGGTCTCCAAGCGAAGACTTCACTCGACAGATACAAAGAATGGATCAAGGCGACTGAAAAAGAAGTTGGTGCCGTCACCTAAAAGTTCATTGATCCAAGACAAGACATACTCATAGCACGAGAAATGGGTCGGAAGAATTCTCAACTCCTTCCCCACTCAAACCTCGATCCATTCGGGGGCTAATGATGAAGTTATGTACCTAGGGTAGGGTCATGGACCTGTCTAAACTACCCTACCGAAGGACATCTCTAGAAGAAACTACCTGTCAGTCGACCTAGAGGTGATCCACTCGACAGACTCTAGGACACTCGACCATGAAGATAACCATTCGACCATGAAGCTAACCACTCGACGGACAGGAGATCTAAAGTCACTCTGCACGCAACGGTCTGTCATTAAGTAGCCTTTATGGTCTTCATAGCACTTTATGTGGGTGTTACCAGTAACCCCCGGTCTTAATGTACTTTAAACCGTGCATAACTGAGGGCTGGAGGGGTCTGGCGAACTCTATATAAGCCACCCCCCTCCTCAGTGTAAAGGGTTTGCACCCCTGTAACTCATACGCATATAATCCAGTCGACCGCCTCCGGGCTCCGAGACGTAGGGTTGTTACTTCCTCCGAGAAGGGCCTGAACTCATAAATCTCTTGTGTATACAACTGCTCCATAGCTAGGATCTTGCGTCTCCATTAGTACCCCCCTACACTACTGTTAGACTTAGAACCACGACAAGCACAATTCAGCTTCATGTATGATGTGTGGTAATTTTAGCAATTCGGTTAACATTTCACTTTTTCGCACGGCCATAGTGAAGTTTTTTCTTTCTTTCAAAAACTATTGCTGTTGATTCACTTCTGACATGGCAAATTAAAAACAAGCGTGGATTAGAGGTAACAAGTTTCTGTCTGGTGTGTGCAACTGAGCCAGAAGGCAGTTTTCATGCCCTATGTCAATGCCCACTTGCAGTGCAACTCTGGGAATGCATGAGTAAGGTCTGGCACCTGCCGACATTAGAGGTATCTAACATGGGCGTAGAATTGTCGCTGGAGGATTTGTATCCTTTGGGACATATTGAGAGAGCTATGTTATTATTTACTTTATGGAGATGTTGGCATAATTGGAATGAGTTGGTACATAATAAAATTCCAGCACCGATGGATGCTTCGCGCCAATATCTATGCAGATACCATGAGTCGTTAATTGCTATAGCTCAAAATTCTAACTGTGATCCGGTGAAAGGTAAAGCGGTGATATGTTATGATCCAACAGTTAATAGGCTACATGAAATATCAAGAATTGTGCCTCTTGCTAAGTGCCTTCCTCCTCCAGCTGGATGGGTGAAGCTCAATACGGATGGTTCCTGGACTGATGATGGAAGGGCTGGTGATGGTATGGTGCTTTGTGATAATCTAGGCAATATTATTTACTCATATTGCAGGGAGTTATTTTCATGCCGATATGCCTTGAAGCAGAAATATGTGCTTGCATGGAGGGTTTATCCATGGATATTCACTGGACGGAACATCCAGTTTGTATCGAGATGGATTCACTTATAGTGGTGAACATGTTGAAAGACAAGGACATTGACAAGTCAATCTATGCGTCTTTGGTGGCAGAGATAAAGTACTTGAAGTCTCTTCGAACGACTAGTAGTAGTGCTCATATCAACCATGGTCAAAATTTAGTTAGTGATTTTTAGCTAGCTTTGCTAGAACTGAGAGTAGAACTGTTGTCTGGTTAGGACCAGGATCCCTAGAGGTCATCCATTTATCTAAGCAGGATTGTATGTTTGATGCTTGAGTAATATAAGTTTATCTGTAGAAAAAACAACTTCCAAGTTACATGAATTAGTTGATTTGAATAATCTTTCTAGACACTACCACAATGGCCTACTATGGTGAAGGCCCAGGCCGTCGGCGTACCCCGGGATGTCGTCCGCATAGAAAAGACGTCGGCGCAGATGCCTATGATGACGGCTTCCTTACTGCCGTCGGCATAGAATCAACGTCGGAAAACTTCAACGCAGTCGTGAAGTACGGCCCAACCATAATACGCCATGTTGCACGCGTATGCCGACGTTAGATTCATGACTAGGCCGTCGGCATATAAATGAATCTGTGTCGACGGCCTAGCCGTTAGCATACCTACATGCCAGAAAGGAACCAGGGGATGCCACATGTCCTACTATGCCGACTGCGTCGGCATAATTTCGTATCTATAGCCAGGAGCTATCAGTGGCTGACATGTGGCACCCATGCCACCTATGCCGACGGCCTAGCCGTCGACATATGTCAAAAACTATGCCGACGGCTTGGGTGCCACATGTCAGCCACTGGTAGCTCCTGGCTACGCTATGTCGACGGCCAAGCCATCGGCATAGTTTTTGTCTGATTTTGTTTTGTTTTCTGCTTGTATTCAATTCAATTCAAATAAACAACAGATATATATATGATGAAATGGACATACACAACACATATAGATATCATCGTCACAACCAACACCACCACCATCACAATGACATAAGTATATATGTGCTCAAAACCAACACCACCACCATCACATCCTCACAACCAACACCACCAACAAACATAAGCATAGTAGAAACAACATAAGCATCTAAGAAGCACACAAGTCATCTAAAGCACACAACTATATCATCACCACCACTGTCACGCACAATCTTAAGCGCCAGTACGTCCACGACCACCACCAAGGTCGTCACCGCCAAGTGCGCCAAAGCCCAGGTCGTCACTGCTAGTGGCAGCACTACCGCCAAGACCGCCACCACCACCACCTCGGTGGATCGGAGTGACCAAGCTCCATGACTCAGGAGTGACGAGATGACCGGCACCACCACCAATGGACGATCCACCGGTTCCCTGGATGTTTGAAAAGACATGTTCAGGGGATATATGATTATGTTGAATAAACGATAAGCGGTGGTTGAATAGTTTGGGGATACTAACCACCGTAGTCCTTGGGTGCTATGCCAGAAACTCCTCGAAGGTAAGCATCATTGGTTGTGGTCCAGCAGTTGGTGGTGGTGGTTCCATTATAGGAATCGTGCCTGCCGCCATGCTCTCAAAAACGAGCTGCGTGTTAATTGATAAAGAAACACGAATGTGAGAAGAAATGAAAGTGCAAATATGGAAATGAAAGAAAGGGGCTAAACTAACCGTCATCATGCGAGTGTTGTGGTCCTGGAAGGCTACAACTCTCGCAGTCCATGTCATGGTCTCCTGGCATGTGTACTCCATGTAGGCCTACAATATGACACGATGGAACTCATTAAACATCTCAATGCAGAAAATAAAGTTAGCAATGAAGATAAGAGGGAAAATACTTATAGAGTGCCGCTCGGCTATTAGGGAGTGTGACTGCGCACTCGGCATGGTCGTGCTCGTGCGCTGTCTCGGGCTCGGGTCGGTAGCTCAGAGTTGTGTGTAGGAGATAGAAGGAGTGACCACAACATCCAAAACCGGCTGCCGACCATGAGCCTTCGGCCCCATGGCCACCACCACCTTGTCATCTAGATCCGCCTTCATGGGGTGAGGTGTGTCAGGATGTAACCTCGGATACCCCTCAGAGTAGGCCTTCTTCTTCTCCACGGTCTTGCCATAGTACTTGGCCTCGCCAGTCTTGGGCTTCCTCTGCGTATGGGCGATCTCCCATGCCTCCATATGTGAGAGCGGCCGCTTCAGTTTCTTCTCCTCCACCACCAAACAGAGGTCAGTCATACATAAGAAAGTGACAGTAAATAGAAGAAGAAGAATGTTTAATGAGGTTAGTCATACATGAAGTGCCTTGTGGAGAAAGTAGTTCCAGCTTCCCTGAGCATGTACTCCCTCCTTCCCTCGGTTAGCCCTGTTTTTCATGCTCTTAGCAGCCCAGTCTCCATCCTGACCGAGCCACAGATCCACCAATGCCACCCATCCCTCGTCTTTTCCAGAACACCAATTTGGACACACCTACATAATGAAAGCAAAATGACATGTCAACACGAAATGATGAAATTTATCACAAACATCAGAATGAAAAAATCTTTTATACCTACCGCCAAGTACTCGTCCCTCTGCAAGGTAAGGTTCTCCCTCCGTGCTTCTTCCTTGGTCATCCTCACGCTAAGAGCATCGTGATAGTATTGCGAGATGGATACCCGGCGCACCTCATACTGCATCTGGCAGGCCTTCTTCTTTGCTTGGCGCAACACGATCTCGTCGGCAGTGGCCTTGTGCTCCTGAAGAACTCGATAGTATTTCTAAAACCAGAATGGAAGTAGCCATGAGTTAAATCATTCATGAAACCATAATGTACTTGTGCTTCTAAAGAGAACTCACCCAAAAATTTGTGAACACAACCTTAGCATGGGTCTCATAGTCTGCGTGGGGGGCCGCTTCCCAGTGGTCCCAGCTCGTGGCCAAAACCCGGCGCTCCAGGTGCCTGCCTGGATCCGGACAGTACAGCTCCGGCCAGTGTGTCTTCAGCAAGACGGTGATGAGGCCATTGGGAAGACGGGCCCCATTAGGATATCTCCAGTTGCTGCAAAAGATGTAAGAATGAAAATATTAGCATGTGTACCAGTAAAATAATGAAAATATAAGCATGTGACAAGCAAAAGAATTAAATTATGATTAAGTGGCACTTACTCTTTCCCCGTGGGCTCAATGAGCCACTTTTGCTCCTCGGTAGTAGGAAGCCGGGCAAGGAGCTTTGCATTACTGTGCAGCCATCCCTTGTTGTTCCTCTAGTGGCTCTCCCCCACACCCTCGCCCTCTAGGGGCTCTCCCCCGTCCTCTAGGGGCTCTCCCCCGCCCCCTCCTCCTCTAGGGGAACCTCTCCCTCGATCTCCATCTGAGGAGTCATCCTGAAGTAGTCGATGGGTAAGAGTACGTGGTCGACCACCCCGACTAGCTATGCCTACGACCTTGCGTAGGAAACCCGTGCCATCGGCCTTCCCCTTTCCCATGTTCCACGAACCTGCATTGAAAAGATAATAAAAACACATTAATAAATAAGCATAAAAAGGCATATTTCCTAAACCATGGAAAAAAGACATTAAACGTACATCTGCTAGAACCCATACAAATCATCAATATTGTAACGGATTTCTTGCTCGGTCGCATCATCAGTATCACACATATCATCTTAATTGTATGACAGAGGTGGAGGCTCTTCCTCATTGTCAGTGTCTTCATTTAACTTTTCTAGCATTAGTATGTCATTTTCATTAACAATGGTCTCACCAGCATTCCGTGCATCGTCATCGTTTGGATCCACATCATCATCACCCAATGGTCTAGCGTCATCGTTTCTGACCACATCATCATTAGGTTGCTCTTGATAGAACACTCCCTCGTATGTCATGGGGTTAATGTTGTAGTAATCATCTTTGTTCGGGTCCGGTAGCTTACCATGTGGCGACACCTTGAACACAACTTCCCAACCCTTTATGTACTCTTTCTCGCATGGGTAAGGCATATAATAAACTTGTGTAGCTTGGGTAGCCACAATGAAGAGATCGGCTCCGGCATAGACGGTTGATGGTTTAACTTCGACCAAACCAATGGAAGGCATATGTCTCTACCACTCCCGCGGGTCGAATGACATTTGAACACAGGCAGACTTAGGGTTTCGCGCCCTTTGCAGAATGTAAGCTCGTATATATTTTGTACCCTTCCGTAGTAGTCTACTGAATTTTGACAGGGGGTGTACACTCCGGTATTTATAGTTTTGGGATCAGGCCGGCTGTTCTGGTGCTCCTTTGTATGGTAGAGATACCCATTCACATCATACTTTTTACATGTTATGATGGCAGGGTCAAAACCCATGGAAACCCATCTGAATTCATCATCCATAGGTATGTTCGGATCTTTTCCCTGCAAGTTTAATTGAAATTGATGGGTGCATTAGTTCGGTTAATCAATAAATGTTGAACTAGGTATTTAATAGGGGAATGTGGAAAATTACTTTCTCCAGGAAGCAAGCAATTTTTTACGTCCAGGGTTTCCATGATGGAGAAGAGTAAGTGCCTCCGCCTCAGTAGGAGGAATAATTCCTGTCCATTCCTCTTGAACAAAATCACTACAAGAAGAAAAGCGGTGTTAGACCGGCACTAAGTGAACATAGAACATGATGTTGTGCAAGACATAAAGGAATGGTGTAGTGGTATGACCTGATTCATACTTCCTCAACTTACTTGATGTTGTGAAAGACATAGAACATGAGGTCCTCCCACCACTAGTAGAAAACAGGGCTTTGGTCATAGCGCAATATACACATTAGTCCCGGTTGCATTACGAACCGGGACTAACGTGAGCATTAGTCCCGGTTCAAATGGGCCCTTTAGTCCCAGTTTGAGACACGAACCGGGACAAAAGGGCAACCGGGACAAAAGGGTGTGATGCCCTTTTGTCCCATTTCGTGTCTCAAACAGGGACTAAAGGGCCAATTTCTCAAACTCTACCCCCCCCTGTGTATCGCCGTTTCAGTTTTGAAAAAAACAAAAGAAAATGATAAAAACTTCAAAAAATAAAATACTTCGAGATGTAGTTATATTACTACATCTACTAGTTAGGAAAATTTTAAAACTTAAATTGGACATGTTTTGCAAAAAAGTGTCATGAAAAAGTAAAACGGCTATAACTTTTGCATACGATGTCGAAAAAAAAGTTTCATGGAGAAAGTAAATTTTCACACTTCCCTATTACCCAGTTGACCCTACAATTACAATTAAACTCATGCACACTATAATTTCAATTAAACTTGTAGGGAAAAGATCCAAACACATCAATGGATGAAAATTGAGATGGGTTTCCATGGGTTTTATCAGTCGGGTCATGACATGCGAAAAGTATGATGTGAATGGGTATCGCTTCCATACAGAGGAGCACGAGAACAGTCGGCCTGATCCCAAAACTATAAATACCAGAGTCTTCACCGAAGGAGATAATAAAGTAGATTACTATGGAAGGGTAGCAAAAATATATGAGCTTACATTCAAACGTGTTCGCGAACCCCTAAGTCTCACTGTGTTCAAATGCTGATGGTTCGACCCCAAAAAGGGTCTGAGACATATGCCTTCTGTTGGTTTAGTTGAAGTTAAACCATCAACCGTCTATGCCGGAGATGATCTCTTTATCGCTGCTACCCAGGCCACACAAGTATATTATCTGCCTTACCATGCTAGAAAGAGTACTGATACGTCTCCAACGTATCTATAATTTTTGATTGCTCCATGCTACTTTATCTACTGTTTTGGACTATATTGGGCTTTATTTTCCACTTTTATATTATTTTTGGGACTAACCTATTAACCGGAGGCCCAGCCTAGAATTGCTGTTTTTTGCCTATTTCAGTGTTTCGAAGAAACGGAATATCAAACGGAGTCCAAACGGAATGAAACCTTGGGAAACATGATTTTCTCACCGAACGTGATCCAGGAGACTTGGACCCTACGCCAAGGAACAAGAGAGGTGGTCACGAGGGTGGGGGGCGTGCCCCCCTAGGGCGCGCCTCCCTGCCTCATGGGCCCTGTTGCTCCACCGACGTACTCCTTCCTTCTATATATACCTACGTACCCCCAAACGATCAGAACAGGAGCCAAAAACCTAATTCCACCGCCGCAACTTCCTGTATCCACAAGATCCCATCTTGGGGCCTGTTCCGGAGCTTCGCCGGAGGGGGCATCCACCATGGAGGGCTTCTACATCATCACCATAGCCCCTCCGATGAAATGTGAGTAGTTTACTTCAGACCTTCGGGTCCATAGCTAGTAGCTAGATGGCTTCTTCTCTCTTTTTGGATCTCAATACAATGTTCTCCCCCTCTCTCGTGGAGATCTATTCGATGTAATCTTCTTTTTGCGGTGTGTTTGTTGATATCGATGAATTGTAGGTTTATGATCCAGCTTATCTATGAATAATATTTGAATCTTGTCTGAATTCTTTTATGTATGATTGGTTATCTTTGCAAGTCTCTTTGAATTATCCGTTTGGTTTGGCCAACTAGATTGGTAGTTCTTGCAATGGGAGAAGTGTTTAGCTTTGGGTTCAATCTTGCGGTGTGCTTACCCAGTGACAGAAAGGGTTGCAAGGAACGTATTGTATTGTTGCCATCGAGGATAACAAGATGGGGTATTTATCATATTGCATGAATTTATTCCTCTACATCATGTCATCTTGCTTAAGGCGTTACTCTGTTTTTAACTTAATACTCTAGATGCATGCTGGATAGCGGTCGATGAGTGGAGTAATAGTAGTAGATGTAGAATCGTTTCGGTCTACTTGTTTCGGACGCGATGCCTATATACATGATCATACCTAGATATACTCATAACTATGCTCAATTCTGTCAATTGCTCAATAGTAATTTGTTCACACACCGTAGAAGACTTATGCTCTTGAGAGAAGCCACTAGTGAAACCTATGGCCCCCGGGTCTAGTCACATCATATCAATCTCCATTACTTTTATACTTGCTTTGTTTTTACTTTGCCTTTTACTTTTCACTTTGCATCTATATACAATAAAATACCAAAAATATTATCTATCATCTCTATCAAATCTCACTCTCGTAACTGACCGTGAAGGGATTGACAACCCCTAATCGCGTTGGTTGCGAGGAGCTATCGTTTTGTGCAGGTATGAGGGACTTGTGCGTGGCCTCCTACTGGATTGATATCTTGGTTCTCAAAAACTGAGGGAAATACTTACGCTACTTTGCTGCATCATCCTCTCCTCTTTGGGGAAATCCAACACAGTGCTCAAGAGGTCGCAAGAAGAATTTATGGCGCCGTTGCCGGGGAGGCTCACGCAAGAGCAAGTCAACTATACCAAGTACCCATCACAATCCCTATCTCTCGCATTACATTATTTGCCATTTGCCTCTCGTTTTCCTCTCCCCCACTTCACCCTTGCCATTTTATTCGCCCTCTCTTTCCCAATCTCCTCCTCTTTTTCCCGTTGCCTTTTTCCTCGTCCTCTTGTTTGCTCGTGTGTTGGATTGCTTGTTTGTCACGATGGCTCAAGATGCTACCAAATTGTGTGACTTCACCAATACCAATAATAATGATTTCCTTAGCACTCCAATTGCTCCTCTTGCCAATACTGAATATTGTAAAATCAATACTGCTTTGTTGAATCTTGTTATGAAAGGTCAATTCGCCGGCCTTCCTAGTGAAGATGCCGCTACTCATCTGAATAGCTTCGTTGATTTATGTGATATGAAAAAGAAAAAAGATGTTGATAATGATGTCGTTAAGTTGAAGCTATTTCCTTTTTCGCTTAGAGATCGTGCTAAAGCGTGGTTTTCATCTTTGCCTAAAAATAGTATTGATTCTTGGAACAAGTGCAAAGATGCTTTTATCTCTAATTATTTTCCTCCCGCTAAGATTATCTCTCTTAGAAACGATATTATGAATTTTAAGCAACTTGATCATGAACATGTTGCACAAGCTTGGGAGAGAATAAAATAAATGATACGTAATTGTCCTACTCATGGTTTGAACTTGTGGATGATTATACAAAAATTTATGCCGGATTGAATTTTGCTTCTAGAAATCTTTTAGATTCGGCCGCGGGAGGCACTTTTATGGAAATCACTCTAGAAGATGCTACTAAACCTCTAGATAATATTATGGTTAATTATTCTCAATGGCATACTGAAAGATTTACTAATAAAAAAGTGCATGCGGTAGAAGAAATTAATGTTTTGTGTGGAAAGATGGATGAACTTATGAAATTATTTGCTACTGAGAGTGTTTCTTCTGATCCTAATGATATGCCTTTGTCTACTTTGATTGAGAATAATAATGAATCTATGGATGTGAATTTTGTTGGTAGGAATAATTTTGGTAACAACGCGTATAGAGGGAATTTTAATCCTAGGCCTTATCCTAGTAATCCTTCTAATAATTATGGAAATTCCTACAAAAAATCTTATGGAAATTTTAATAAGATGCCCTCTGAATTTGAGATTAGTGTTAAAGAGTTTATGAATTCACAAAAGAATTTTAATGCTTTGCTTGAAGAGAAATTGCTTAAAGTTGATGATTTGGCTAGGAACGTTGATAGAATTTCTCTTGAGGTTGATTCTTTAAAGCTTAGATCTATTCCTCCTAAGCATGATATAAATGAGTCTCTCAAAGTTATGAGAATTTCCATTGATGGGTGCAAAGAAAGAACCCCTAGGATGCGTGCTTCCAAAGATGCCTTTATTAAAGCGTGTTCTTCCAATTCCTATGAAAATCAAGATGAAGATCTAAAAGTTATTGATGTGTCACCCATTAAATCTTTGTTTTGCAATATGAATCTTGATGAAACTGAATATGATCTTCCTTTCCCTAGAAGGCGTTGTACGAATTCGGAGTTTTTAGATCTTGATGATGAAATTGATAAATGTGGGATTGAAAGAAATAAAAACCTAGATGTTACTAAACCCACTATATTGGATCTCAAGGTATTTAATTATGAAAATTGCTCTTTAATTGATTGTATTTCCTTGTTGCAATCCGTGCTAAATTCTCCTCATGCTTATAGTCAAAATAAGGCCTTTACCGAACACATTGTTGATGCCTTGATGCAATCTTATGAAGAAAAACTTGAGTTGAAAGTATCTATCCCTAGAAAGCTCTATGATGAATGAGAACCTACTATTAAAATTAAAATTAAAAATTATGAGTTTCATGCTTTGTGTGATTTGGGTGCTAGTGTCTCCACTATTCCCAAAACTTTGTGTGATTTGCTAGATTTCCGTGACTTTGATGATTGCTCTCTAAACTTGCATCTTGCGGATTCCACTATTAAAAAGCCTATGGGAAGAATTAATGATGTTCTTATTGTTGCAAATGGGAATTATGTGCCCGTAGATTTTATCGTTCTTGATATAGATTGCAATCCTTCATGTCCTATTATTCTTGGTAGACCCTTACTTAGAACGATTGGTGCAATTATTGATATGAAGGAAGGGAATATTAGATTCCAATTTCAATTAAAGAAAGGCATGGAACATTTTCCTAGAAAGAAAATAAAATTACCATATGAATCTATTATGAGAGACACTTATGGATTGCCTACCAAAGATGGCAATACCTAGATCTATCCTTGCTTTTATGCCTAGCTAGGGGCGTTAAACGATAGCGCTTGTTGGGAGGCAACCCAATTTTTTTTTAGTTTTTAGTTTTTGCTTCTGTTTAGGAATAAATAATCCATCTAGCCTCTGTTTAGATGTGGTTTTATGTTTTAATTAGTGTTTGTGCCAAGCTAGACCTATTGGATCTTCTTGGATGATAGTTATTTGATCTTGCTGTAATTTCCAGAAACTTTGCGCTCAGTGCCCGAATTATTAAAAATCACCAGAACGTGATAAAATACTGATTCCAATTGCTGCTGATCAATAAAAAGATTTTCTAGGTAGTCTAAGTTTGGTAGATTTTTTGGAGTTCCGTAAGTTTGCGTTAGTTACAGATTACTACAGACTGTTCTGTTTTTGACAGATTCTGTTTTGCGTGTGTTGTTTGCTTATTTTGATGAATCTATGGCTAGTAAAATAGTTTATAATCCATAGAGAAGTTGGAATACAGTAGGTTTAACACCAATATAAATAAAGAATGAGTTCATTACAGTACCTTAAAGTAGTCTTTTGTTTTCTTTCTCTAACGGAGCTCACGAGATTTCTATTGAGTTTTGTGTTGTGAAGTTTTCAAGTTTTGGGTAAATTCTTTTGATGGATTATGGAACAAGGAGTGGCAAGAGCCTAAGCTTGGGGATGCCCATGGAACCCCCAATATAATCCAAGTACACCAAAAAGTCAAAGCTTGGGGATGCCCCGGAAGGCATCCCCTCTTTTGTCTACTTCCATCGGTAATTTACTTGGAGGTATATTTTTATTCACCACATGATATGTGGTTTGCTTGGAGCGTCTTGTAATATTTGCGTCTTTGCTTGTTAGTTTACCACAATGATCCTTGCTGTACACACCTTTTGAGAGATCCATACATGAATTGGAATTTGATAGAATACTCTATGTGCTTCACTTATATCTTTTGAGCTTGATAGTTTTGCTCATAGTGCTTCACTTATATCTTTTGAGCGTGATAATTTTTGCTCTAGTGCTTCACTTAGATTTTTTAGAGCACGGTGGTGGATTTTTTTTGAAGAAACTATTGATCTCTCATGCTTCACTTAGATTATTTTGAGAGTCGTTAATAGCATGGTAATTTGCTTAATGTTAATATACTTGGTATTCAAGATATGTGAAACTTTCTTTTGAGTGCGTTGAATACTAAGAAAAGTTTGATGGTTTATAATTGTTTTGAGATATGAAGATGGTGATATTAGAGTCATGCTAGTTGAGTAGTTGTGAATTTAAAGAATACTTGTGTTGAAGTTTGTGATTCCCGTAGCATGCACGTATGGTGAACCGTTATGTGATGAACTCGGAGCATGATTTATTTATTGATTGTCTTCCTTATGAGTGGCGGTCGGGGACGAGCGATGGTCTTTTTCTACCAATCTATCACCCTAGGAGCATGCGCGCAATACTTTGCTTTGATAACTTCTAGATTTTTGCAATAAGTATATGAGTTCTTTATGACTAATGTTGAGTCCATGGATTATACACACTTTTTCCCATCCTTCCACCATTGCTAGCCTCTCTAATACCGCGCACTTTTCACCGGTATCATTCACCCACCATATATCTTCCTCAAAACAGCCACCATAGCTACATATAATGGCATTTCCATAGCCATACTGAGATATATTGCCATGCAACTTTCCACCGTTCCGTTTATTATGACACGCTCCATCATTGTCATATTGCTAGCATGATCATGTAGTTGACATCGTATTTGTGGCAAAGCCACCATTCATAATTCTTTCATACATGTCACTCACGTTTCATTGCATATCCCGGTACACCGCCGGAGGCATTCATATAGAGTCATACTTTGTTCTAAGTATCGACTTGTAATTGTTGAGTTGTAAGTAAATAAAAGTGTGATGATCATCATTATTAGAGCATTGTCCTAAGTGAGGAAAGGATGATGGAGACTATGATTCCCCCACAAGTCGGGATGAGACTCCAGATGAAAAATAAAAAAAAATGAAAAAAAGAGGCCATAAAAAAAGAGAAAAGGCCCAAAGAAAAAAAGAAAAAAATGAGAGAAAAAGAGAGAAGGGACAATGTTACTATCCTTTTACCACACTTGTGCTTCAAAGTAGCACCAAGATCTTCATGACAGAGAGTCTCTCATTTTGTCACTTTCATATACTAGTGGGAATTTCCATTATAGAACTTGGCTTGTATATTCCAATGATGGGCTTCCTCAAAGTGCCCTAGGTCTTCGTGAGCAAGCGAGTTGGATGCACACCCACTTAGTTTCTTTTGTTTAGCTTTCATATACTTATAGCTCTAGTGCATCCGTTGCATGGCAATCCCTACTCACTCACATTGATATCTATTGATGGGCATCTCCATAGCCCGTTGATACGCCTAGTTGATGTGAGACTATCTTCTCCCTTTTTGTCTTATCCACAACCACCATTCTATTCCACATATAGTGCTATATCCATGGATCACGCTCATGTATTGCGTGAAGATTGAATATTTTTTGAAAATGTTAAAGTATGAAACAATTGCTTGGCTTGTCATCGGGGTTGTGCATGATTTAAATATTTTGTGTGGGGAAGATGGAGCATAGCCAGACTATATGATTTTGTAGGGGTAACTTTCTTTGGCCATGTTATTTTGAGAAGACATAATTGCTTAGTTAGTATACTTGAAGTATTATTATTTTTATGTCAATATGAACTTTTGTCTTGAATCTTTCGGATCTGAATATTCATACCACAATTTAGAAGATTTACATTGAAATTATGCCAAAGTATCACTCCGCATCAAAAATTCTCTTTTTATCATTTACCTACTCGAGGACGAGCAGGAATTAAGCTTGGGGATGCCTGATACGTCTCCAACGTATCTATAAATTTTTATTGCTCCATGCTACTTTATCTACTGTTTTGGACTATATTGGGCTTTATTTTCCACTTTTATATTATTTTTGGGACTAAACTATTAACCGGAGGCCCAGCCCAGAATTGCTGTTTTTGCCTATTTCAGTGTTTCGAAGAAACGGAATATCAAACGGAGTCCAAACGGAATGAAACCTTCGGAAACGTGATTTTCTCACCGAACGTGATCCAGGAGACTTGGACCCTACGCCAAGGAACAAGAGAGGCGGTCACGAGGGTGGGGGGCGCCCCCCCTAGGGCTCGCCCCCTGCCTCGTGGCCCCCCTATTGCTCCACCGACGAACTCCTTCCTCTTATGTATACCCACGTACCCCCAAACGATCAGAACAGGAGCCAAAAACCTAATTCCACCACTGCAACTTCCTGTATCCACGAGATCCCATCTTGGCGCCTGTTCCAGAGCTCCGCCGGAGGGGGCATCCACCACGGAGGGCTTCTACATCATCACCATAGCCCCTCCGATGAAGTGTGAGTAGTTTACTTCAGACCTTCGGGTCCATAGCTAGTAGCTAGATGGCTTCTTCTCTCTTTTTGGATCTCAATACAATGTTCTCCCCCTCTCTCGTGGAGATCTATTCGATGTAATCTTCTTTTTGCGGTGTGTTTGTTGAGACCGATGAATTGTGGGTTTATGATCCAGCTTATCTATGAATAATATTTGAATCTTCTCTGAATTCTTTTATGTATGATTGGTTATCTTTGCAAGTCTCTTCGAATTATCTGTTTGGTTTGGCCAACTAGATTGGTAGTTCTTGCAATGGGAGAAGTGTTTAGCTTTGGGTTCAATCTTGTGGTGTCCTTACCCAGTGACAAAAAGGGACGTATTGTATTGTTGCCATCGAGGATAACAAGATGGGGTATTTATCATATTGCATGAATTTATTCCTAGCGTTACTCTATTTTTAACTTAATACTCTAGATGCATGCTGGATAGCGGTCGATGAGTGGAGTAATAGTAGTAGATGCAGAATCGTTTCGGTCTACTTGTTTCGGACGTGATGCCTATATACATGATCATACCTAGATATACTCATAACTATGCTCAATTCTGTCAATTGCTCAACAGTAATTTGTTCACCCACCATAGAATACTTATGCTCTTGAGAGAAGCCACTAGTGAAACCTATGGCCCCCGGGTCTATTCACATCATATCAATCTCCATTACTTTTATACATGCTTTGTTTTTACTTTGCCTTTTACTTTTCACTTTGCATCTATATACGAAAAAAATACCAAAAATATTATCTATCATCTCTATCAGATCTCACTCTCGTAAGTGACCGTGAAGGGATTGACAACCCCTAACCGCGTTGGTTGTGAGGAGCTATCGTTTTGTGCAGGTACGAGGGACTTGTGTGTGGCCTCCTACTGGACTGATACCTTGGTTCTCAAAAACTGAGGGAAATACTTACGCTATGTTGATGTATCATCCTCTCCTCTTCGGGAAAATCCAACGCAGTGCTCAAGAGGTAGCAAGTACCTAAAGGGTTGGGAAGTTGTGTTTAAGGTGTTGTCACATGGTAAGCTATCGGACCCGAACAATGATGATTACTACAACATAAACCCCATGACATACGAGGGAGTGTTCTTTCAAGAGCAACATGATGACGTGGTATGAAACATGGATGTACGATGATGACTTGGGTTATGTTGACCTGGACCCAAACAATGACGACGCGCGGATTGATGGTGAGGCACTTGTGAATCAAAGAGACATAATTATGCTTGAACAATTAAATGAAGATGCTCACGATGAGGAAGAGCCACCACCGTCGTCAGCCAACAAAGAAGATATGCGTGATAGTGATGATGAGACCGGTCGACCAATAGATTACAATAGTGATGATTCATATGGGTTCTAGAAAATGTAAGTTCTTTTAATGATCATTTACAATAGTATGCTTAATGTGCTCTTCTGTTATTAATGTTCTTTTCTGTATGCTTAATGTGCTCTTCTGTTATTAATGTTCTTTCCTGTATGCTTGTTTATTTGATATCCTTACTAATTGTTTATTCTCTTCTCAATGTAGGTTTTCTAATCATGGGCAAGTCCAGCGGCGCTTGTTTCCTCAGTAAATTCAAAGGACTTACTCGGAGTGGACGATCCCACAAGGTCCCCCCCCGACTATGCGATGATGACACCTCACAGGGAGGTGGAGGGGTCGGGGGAGGAGACCGTACAGGAGGAGGAGTGGGGGAGAGCCCCTAGAGGAGGAGGTGGGGGGAGAGCCCCTAGAGGAGGAGGAGGTGGGGGAGAGGCAGGGGGTAAAAAAACTCCGGGCCATGTCTGAAATAGGGGGATCTTCTTCGATGCCCTCCCATACTGAGGCACCTTCTGAGTCTGAGGAGGAAGAGTAGGTTCCTCAGGAGGAGGAGGCACAAGGAGGAGGAGTGAGAGGAGGAGGAGTGCGAGGAGGAGGGCGAGGAGGAGGGTGTTGGAGGGGAGGGTGAGGAGGAGGGTGAAGGGGAGGTTGACCCCGAGTTGTTGGGTGACTTGCCGTCGGGTGCTCCGAAGGGGTGGCTGCGTGGTATTGTAGAACTACCTACACCACCTTCTATCAAGGCCAACAAGTGGCTCATTGAACCCAAGGGGACAGAGTAAGTGCCTCTCAATCATATTTTGAACACATGCCAACATTTTCTTAGTGTACACATGCTAATTCTTTGATTCTTTTGCAGGAACTGGATCCTTCACGGATATGGCCGTAAACCAAACGACCTTATCATTGTCCTGTTGAAGGAGTTTTGGCCGGGCCTATTCTGCCCGAGGCCAGACAGGGACCCGCAGCTGTGTGTTTTGGCCATGAGCTGGGCCCACTACGAGGCTTGCAGTCATGCGGAGTACGGGACGTCCGCTAGGGCCGTGATCACCAAATTTTGGGTAAGTTCTCTTCAGAATCACTTGTCTTCAGTTTCGTTCATAGTTTATCATCCAATCACTCAACGCATGCTTTGTTTGCTTCTGGTTTTATGCATGATTGTAGCAATTCTATAGAGTTCTTGACGAGCACAAGGCCAGAGCCGACGTGGTCTTGCTGGCTGCGACAAAGAAGAAAGCTCGTCAGTTGCAGTATGAGGTGCGCTGGGTTGCCGTCTCGCACTTCTACCACACCTACCTTCATCAGAAGATGAGCAAAAGTGAAGCGCAAAAGCAAGGACTTACCTTGAACAGGGAGCAGTACATGAAGGTAATATTAGAGACTTTCCATTCCAACATATAAGCAGTCAATATCATCGTTTCGTGCTCACATGTCATGCTTCCATTATGTAGGTTATTCCTCCTTGGTGCTTTGGAAAGGATGAGGGATGGGCGCATTTGGTGGATAGGTGGCTCGGTGAGGATGCAGAGTTTGCTGCCAAGAGCAGCAAGGCCCGTGCTAACCGTGGAAAAGACGGGACACACGGCCAAGGAAACAGGAACCACTTGGGCTTCAAGGACATGAAGGTATATCTTCTATATGCATGATGCATTTTTGTCCTTCTTTTTACTGTCATGTTCTTATGTATGGCTAACTTCTGCGCCGACATTGCAGGAGGACAACTTGAAGAGGCCGCTCTCAGACATTGAGTCGTGGAAGCTGGCCCGTGAGCGGAGTGATCGCAAGGACGGCGAGAGCCAGTACTAAGGCAAGACCGAGGATCACATAGAGTCTTACACTCAGCAGTTTCAGAGGTTGCATCCGGATGTTCCTGACGTCGCCCATTCTCAGATCGACGACATGGCGGTGGTAGCCATCAAGGGGAAGCCCCATGGCCGCTATCCGTGTTTCAATGGCTTGATCACTCCTTCGGTCTCGTACACACGGCTTCGGGCTACCAACCCGAGCCCGTTAGAGAGTACGGGGCATTTGCAGCCTCCCTTAACCCGCCAGCATGCTGTAAGTACTTCCCCTTTATCTTCTTTCTCTCTAACTTTCTCAGTTTATTTTCAGCATTGCTCACTTAGAAACAACCTAAATTTTGTAGGCATATAAGGCCTTTGTCTAGCATAGGAATCTCGAGGTGCGGGAGTACTTGCAACGAGTGAAGTCAAATGATGATTACAACTGTTAGATGATGACGGTTAGTTTTTCCCTCTTAAAACCAAGCTAAATTTTTGCACTTTCATTCCTTCTGACCTTCTAGTTTTCTTGTTTAACTAACATCCAGGCTATGTTGACGTCTTGGAGTAACCACACGGATCCACCACAAATAGGACCCCCACCACCACCTGCGGGAGAACACCCACACGTGCCCACGTTCAATGAGTGGGTGGCACTAGGCAGTGATAGTCCGGTTAGTTCATTTTCCTAACTACCGACAAACTAATTCTCGTTCATTCAACACTATCATATCATATTTACCGTTAGAATCTTCTCTCAAACATGTAGGGGACCGGTGGCTCGACTCCCGCTTCGTCAACCCTAGTCACTCCGATCTGGCAGAGTGGTGCTAGTCTTGGCGGTGGCGGTTTTGGCGGAGGTGGTCTTGGCGGTGGCAGTTTTGGCGGTGGTGGTTGTCGGTGTCAAAACCGGCGGATCTCGGATAGGGGGTCCCGATCTGTGCGTCTTAGGCTGATGGTAACAGAAAGCAAGGGACACAATGTTTACCCAGGTTCGGGCCCTCTCGATGGAGGTAAAACCTTACTTCCTGCTTGATTAATATTGATGATGTGAGTAGTACAAGAGTAGATCTACCACGAGATCGTAGAGGCTAAACCCTGGAAGCTAGCCTATGACGATTATGATTGTGATCGTGATCGGCCTTCTAAGCACCATCCTCTCCGGTTTATATAGACACCGGAGAGGGCTAGGGTTTACATGGAGTCGGTTACAAGGAAGGAAATATATTATCCGGATCGCCAAGCTTGTCTTCCATGCAAAGGAGAGTCCCATCCGGACACGGGACGGAGTGTTGAGTCATGTATCTTCACGCTCCAATAGTTAGGACAAAGTATATAGTCCGGCTGTCTGGATACCCCCTAATCCAAGACTCCCTTAGTAGCCCCTGAACCAGGCTTCAATGACGATGAGTCCGGCGCGCAGTCTTGTCTTCGGCATTGCAAGGCGGGTTCCTTCTCTGAATACTCCAAAGTAATCATCGAACACGTAGACCGTGTTCGGATCTGCAAAATGATCTTCACATACCGCCGTACAGAGAATGATATTTCACAAATTTAATCTGCTGACAACTTTTTTAGACAACGTGATATGTCATTACGGCCGGATCATTTCGAACCGTTTTCCCACAACCAGCCACAACGCATATTGCGAGGCGATTTCCTTGATACGTCTTGTCAAAGCAGAGATCGTGTCCCCTTATCACGGGATTCTCATCAATACGGGTATGGGTAACCCAACCGCGCCATCAATCGAGGCGCTTGAGAAATAAGCGTTTCTCAACGGGCAAGTGGGGAGGCGCACCGCTTTCGTCGCCTCTATAAAGGGTTAAGGGTTCCCCATTTTCACCCACGCCTTCTTCCTCCTTTGCTCACCCTTGCCTCCTCGAGCTCCAGCACCCTAGCCCAAGTCTTCTCCGCACAGCTAAACATGTCTAGAGCAGGAGGCAAGTGGGTGGCCTCCACCGTGAAGGAGAAGCATATCGCGAATCTTTGGGCGGCCGGATACTTGGCCGCGGACATCGCGCACCGGCTACCGGACGCTGGGCAGATCATTCCAACTCCGAAACCTCACGACAGGGTCGTGTTTGTCTCCCACTTCATCCATGGACTAGGATTTCCACTTCATCCCTTCGTCCGCGGGCTCATGTTCTAATACGGGCTAGATTTCCATGATCTAGCCCCAAATTTCGTCCTCAACATCTCGGTGTTTATCGTCGTGTGCAAGGCCTTCCTCCGCATCAAGCCTCACTTTGGCTTGTGGCTACAAATCTTCTGCGTGAAGCCGAAGAACGTGAGCGGCCAGCAAGCGGAGTGCAGAGGGGCCATGGTGGGCAAGATGCCTAATGTCACCTGGCTTGACGGCTCCTTCGCGGAGACCGTGAAAGGGTGGCAATCGGGGTGGTTCTAAATCACGAAGCCGCGCGGAGCCAACTGGGCGGCGGCCCCCGAATTCCGATCCGGAACCCCACGCGGCTTACCTCCTGGGAAAGGAAGGGCCTGGCGTGGGGCGGACCTGCAGAGCTGACCGGACTCCATAACTGCATCAAAAATATGAAGGACAAGAACATCAAGCTTGTCAACATGATCCAGGTCATTCTCGTCCACCGGATCATTCCGTGCCAAAGACGGGTATTCAATCTGTGGGAGTACATCCCGGCCGAACACCAGACGCTTCAAAAGCTCTACGACATGACACACAAAGGCGCATGGAAGGTGCTGTTCAAGGCCTCCGAAGTACCTCCCCCACATCCGAGGACCGCGGACTTCATGCCCCCCCCCCCCCGTCCGGTGAGTTTTATGACTACCACCGGATTCAGTTCTTCCTAATATATTCATGGGGGAGTCTTAAGTCATTATGTGTATTTGATCAGGATTATGTGGAGACAGCGGAGCGGATTGACTGTCCGGCTCCACTGCCGGAAGGTCCAGCCGATGCTCTCCTGACAGAGATGCTAGTCCCGGCGCCCTACAAGGCACCGGAAAAGAAGGCCCAGGGACCAGAAAGGGTCTCCAGCGTAAGGTCGTACCGTACACCTTTTCCGAGGATGACGAGGCACACTCCTCCCCCGAAGGGGAGGAAGAAGAGGAAGAGGCCGCCCCATCCGGAGAGGATGGGGGACCTAGGAAAGCAGACCAGTGGGCCGGGAAAGGCCCCCGGTGCAAGGCCGTCATACCCATGTCGTCTGAAGACAACGAGGCAGATTCCTTCCGCGGAGGCGGGGGGAAACACGAAGAAGTTTTGCCTCCCCGCAATGGGGAGGAGAAGAAGAGGAAAGCCGCCCCGGAGGGGGAGGCTAGGGCGTCCAACAATGGAAAGGCGTCCCTTCCGGACTACTCCACCACGGCCGCTCACAGTGATGAAGAGTGGCTACCTAGGGGGAAGCCCCTAGCGAGATCGTGGGTCTCCGCACTCTATTGTACTTTAGTGCGACTTTGTTTCATAGTCTTGTTATAACGCCGAACATATATGCAGTCCGGCCAGGGTCCTTGAGTGCTTCAGCGATGAACTCGCTCCCGACGGCCACTACTCCTCAGCCTGCGGATGACATGGAGGTGTTGTCGCAAAGGCTCCAAGAGCAGGGGGAGGTGACTCTGGAGGCGCCCCAAGGCATAATTCCAGACGTCGGATACGCGGGGTTCAAGATCGCCGCGGATCGTGTTGATGAGAACCGCAGTAAGCCGGGCTCTCAGCCGAATACTGTTCCGGAACCTCCAATGGTTCTGGACTTAGGCGGGCGGCCCCTTGTTAGGGAGGGCGAGCCGTCCGTGCCGAAGACTTCCATTACGCCCAAGGCGTCGGATTGTCTGCTGGAAGCGCTTCGCGGCTGTCGGTGTCAAAACCGGCGGATCTCGGGTAGGGGGTCCCGAACTGTGCGTCTAGGCGGATGGTAACAGGAGACAAGGGACACGATGTTTTTACCCAGGTTTAGTCCCTCTCGATGGAGGTAAAACCCTACTCCTGCTTGATTAATATTGATGATATGGTTAGTACAAGAGTAGATCTACCACGAGATCAGAGAGGCTAAACCCTAGAAGCTAGCCTATGGTATGATTGTTGTTCGTCCTACGGACTAAACCCCTCTGGTTTATATGGACACTGGAGAGGGCTAGGGTTACATAGAGTCGGTTACAATGGGAGGAGATCTATATATCCGTATCGCCAAGCTTGCCTTCCACGCCAAGGAAAGTCCCATCTGGACACGGGACGAAGTCTTCAACCTTGTATCTTCATAGTCCAGGAGTCTGGCCGAAGGTTATAGTCCGACCATCCGGACACCCCCTAATCCAAGACTCTCTCAGTAGCCCCTGAACTAGGCTTCAATGACGACGAGTCTGGCGCGCAGATTGTCTTTGGCATTGCAAGGACACATTGCGAAAGTCAAAAGGAGAAGCTGAAGTTCGACAGCATGTTAGAGGATCACAAAAAAGGGTTGTACCCCAATTGCGAAGATGGCAACACAAAGCTCGGTACCGTACTGGAATTGTTGCGGTGGAAGGCAGAGAATGCTGTGCCTGACAAAGGATTTGAGAAGCTACTGAAAATATTGAAGAAGAAGCTTCCAAAGGATAACGAATTGCCCAACAGTACGTACGCAACAAAGAAGGTCGTATGCCCTCTAGGATTGGAGGTGCAGAAGATACATGCATGCCCTAATGACTGCATCCTCTACCGTGGTGCGTACGAGGATTTGAATGCATGCTCGGTATGTAGTGCATTACAATATAAGATCAGACGAGATGACCCTGGTGATGTTGACGGCAAGCCCCCAGGAAGAGGGTTCCTGCGAAGGTGATGTGGTATGCTCCTATAATACCACGGTTGAAACATCTGTTCATAAACAAAGAGCATGCCAAGTTGATGCGACGGCACAGAGAGGGCCATAAGAAAGACGGGAAGTTGAGAGCACCCGCTGATGGGGCGCAGTGGAGAAAATTCGAGAGAAAGTATTGGGCTGAGTTTGCAGGTGACCAAGGAACGTATGGCTTGGTTTAAGCGTGGATGGCATTAATCCTTTTGGGGAGCAGAGCAACAATCACAACACCTGGCCCATGACTCTATGTATGTATAACCTTCCTCCTTGGATGTGCATGAAGCGGAAGTTCATTATGATGCCAGTTCTCATCCAAGGCCCTAAGCAACCTGGCAACGACATTGATGTGTACCTAAGGCCATTAGTTGAAGAACTTTTACAGTTGTGGAATGGAAACGGTGTATGTGTGTGGGATGAGCACAAACAGGAGGAATTTAACCTGCACACGTTGTTGTTTGTAACCATCAACGATTTGCCCGCTCTCAGTAACCTTTCAGGACAGACAAACAAGGGATACCACGCATGCACGCATTGTTTAGCTGACACCGAAAGTATATACCTAGACAAATGCAGGAAGAATGTGTACCTGGGCCATCGTCGATTTCTTCTGACCAACCATCAATGTCGAAAGAAAGGCAAGCATTTCAAAGGCGAGGCAGATCACCGGAAGAAGCCCGCCATGCGTACCGGTGATCACGTACTTTCTATGGTCAATGATTTACACGTAATCTTTGGAAAGGGTCCCGGCAGACTAGCTGTTCCGAATGACGCTAAGGGATGCGCACCCATGTGGATGAAGAAATCTATATTTTGGGACCTACCCTACTGGAAAGACCTAGAGGTCCGCTCTTCAATCGACATGATGCACATGACGAAGAACCTTTGCGTGAACCTGCTAGGCTTCTTGGGAGTGTATGGGAAGACAAAAATTACACCTTAGGCACGAGAGGACCTGCAACGTTTGCATGAAAAAGACGGCATGCCTCCAAAGCAGTATGAAGGTCCTGCCAGCTATGCTCTTACCAAAGAAGAGAAGGAAATCTTCTTTCAATGCATGCTCAGTATGAAGGCCCCGACTGGCTTCTCGTTGAATATAAAGGGAATAATAAATATGCCAGAGAAAAAGTTCCAGAACCTAAAGTCTCATGACTGCCACGTTATGACGCAACTGCTTCTGGTTGCATTGAGGGGGCTTCTATCGAAAAACGTCCGATTAGCCATTGTGAAGCTATGTGTATTCCTCAATGCAATCTCTCAGAAGGTGATCGATCCAGAAATCATACCAAGGCTAAGGAGTGATGTGGCACAGTGTCTTGTCAGTTTTGAGCTGGTGTTCCCACCATCCTTCTTCAATATCATGACACACGTCCTAGTTCATCTAGTCGACGAGATTGTCATTCTGGGCCCCGTATTTCTACACAATATGTTCCCCTTCGAGAGGTTCATTGTAGTCCTAAGGAAATATGTCCGTAACCGCGCTAGGCCAGAAGGAAGCATTTCCATGGGCCATCAAACAGAGGATGTCATTGGGTTTTGTGTTGACTTCATTCCTGACATTAAGAAGATAGGTCTCCCTAAATTGTGGTATGAGGGGAGACTGACTGGAAAAGGCACGCTTGGAGGGGACTCAATAATATCCATGGACGGGCATTCTTGGTCTCAAGCACACTACACAGTTCTACAGAACTCTACCTTGGTGACCCCATATGTCGATGAACACAAGAACAGTCTGCGCTCCAAACACCTGGAGCAGTGTGACGACTGGATTATATGTGGAAACATGTCTCAGAGGTGACAACACTGTTTGTGATGAGCTGTACTCGTTGTCCAGTGGACCATCTTCGACTGTATTGACTTACAAAGGATACGAGATAAATGGGAATACATTTTACACGATCGCCCAAGATCAAAAGAGCACCAACCAAAACAGCGATGTCCACTTTGATGCAGCAACCAAGAGGGGAAAGGACACATATTATGGTTATATAGTGGACATATGGGAACTTGACTACGGACATGATTTTAAGGTCCCTTTGTTTAAGTGCAAATGGGTCAATCTTTCAGGAGGCTGGGTACAAGTAGACCCACAGTACGGACAAAAGTGGATCTGAACAACCTTGGGTACACTGATGAACCGTTCGTCCTAGCCAATGATGTGGCACAGGTTATCTATGTGAAGGACATGTCTACCAAACCGAGAAAAAGAAAAGATAAGAAAGCGAATACATCATATGATGAGCCAAAGCGCCACATAGTTCTTTTAGGAAAAAGGGACATCGTGGGAGTGGAGGGCAAGACAGACATGTCTGAAGATTATGAAAAGTTTCATGAAATTCCTCCCTTCAAAGTCAAGGCTGACCCAAGCATCCTGATAAACGATGAAGATTATCCATTGTTACGGTGCAATAAGCAAAGGACACAAGTGAACAAAAGTGAAGACTTTCTCTCCACAACTATTATGATGATACCATGCCAACTTTCAACATTTTCGTAGGTCATTTGAAATGCCTGTTGTAACAGACGAGTTTTCGTATGAAACCCTGATATCTCGAAACAGATTGTCCGTTTTGTACACGAAGTGCATCCAGTTTTTGCCGTAACCCTCTCAACTTTTCAGCACATGCTATGTGGGTGAAATGATGATACCATGCCAACTTTCAACCTTTTGGTAGTTCATTTGAAATGCTTTTCAATTTCAGGGTCTTATAGCTAAAAAAATCAATAAATGCATGAAAAATAACAAATGAAGACAGAAAGGGTTGAAAATTGATGATGTGGCTTTGAATGTTGCATTTTGAACACACAAGAAGTCCGGAGTTGTAATAAGTTATTAAGAATAAAAGAGAGGCGCAATGCTCACTTGCATGTTGCTTAGCTTCAGGCCTTGAGGAAATAGTGTAGACTACATAGAGCTATGTGTAGTTTTCGTCCGAAACCCTGATAACTCCGTGCAGTCTACACCACTTCCTCAAGGCGTGAAGCTAAGCAACGTGCAGGTGAGCATTGCGCCTCTCCTTCATCATCTCTGCACTCAGGGCTTATAAACCGTTGCGAGTGCCTCTCGCTTAGCGAGGTGGGAATAAAAAGCAGCTGCAGAAAGAATCAACTAAAAAACTCTTTTACCAGTTCATGCCATGAACCGGTAATAAAGGTGCTCGTGGGCCCCCAGCCTTAGAACCGGTACCAAATGAAATGCCTTTGTAATAGCCTTAGAACCGGTACTAAAGGAATCAACTAAAAAGCTTTTATAAACCTCTAGTATTATTGAAACTGAAATTATATAGAATTTATGCAACTAAAATTATCAAAGTATTTTCTGTTCAAAACATTAAAAGCAAAAGGAATTTTCATAAAATAAATACAAAAAGCAAAAAATAAAATAAAATAAATAAGTATAAACAAAATAAACTTTTATAAATAAGTAGAAACAAAATAAAATAAAATAAAATAAATAAGTAGAAACAAAATAAAATAAAATAAAATAAACTTTTATAAAATAAATAAGTAGAAACAAAATAAAATAAAATAAAATAAAATAAAAATAAATAAACCTTAATAAAATAAATAAAAATAGCAACCGTAAGTATTTTGTTGTAAGTAGAAACAAAACAAAAAAATAAAGCAAGAAAGAAAACAAAAAAAATGGAAAAATAAAATAAAAAATGCCACCTATTGGGCCACCACGGCCTGAATACGACTAGAAACCCACCCATGGGCCAGGATTCAGGCCCGTAGAAGGCCCAATAGGGCTACAGGCAGATACAGTGTGTTTAGGCCCGTAAGCCTGCATTTGAGAGGAGCTCGAGAGGGCATCAGGAGTGGGGCTTATAAACCACTCTCGAGCTCCCTCAACTAGCGGGGTGGGACTAAAATTTCGTGCCGTGACGCGGGCAGCACAAGGCCTTTAGTCCCGGTTGGTGCCACCAACCGGGACTAAAGGTGTGTATTCGTACCAGTTCATGGTACCAACCGGAACCAATGCCCACCCTTTAGTCCGGGTAGGTGCCACCAACCGGGACCAAAGGTCTTGTTGGGTAACGTAGTAATTTCAAAAAAATTCCTACGCACACGCAAGATCATGGTGATGCATAGCAACGAGAGGGGAGAGTGTTGTCCACGTACCCTCGTAGACCGAAAGGGGAAGCGTTAGCACAACACGGTTGATGTAGTCGTACGTCTTCACGATCCGACCGATCCAATACCGAACGCACGGCACCTCCAAGTTCAGCACACGTTCAGCTCGATGACGTCCCGCGAGCTTTGATCCAGTAAAGCTTCGCCGGAGAGTTTCGTCAGCACCACGGCGTGATGACGGTGATGATGATGCTACCGACGTAGGGTTTCGCCTAAGCACCGCTACGATATGATTGAGGTGGATTATGGTGGAGGGGGGCACCGCACACGGCTGGGAGAGATCAACAGATCAACTTGTGTGTCTAGAGGTGCCCCCTGCCCCCGTATATAAAGGAGCAAGGGGGAAGCCGGCCGGCCCCTTGTGGGCGCGCCAGGAGGAGGAGTTCTCCTCCTAGTAGGAGTAGGACTCCCCTCTTTCCTACTCCTACTAGGAGGGGGAAAGGAAGGAGGAGAGGGAGAAGGAAAGGGGGGCGCCGCCCCCCTCTTCTAGTCCAATTCGGACTAGAGGGGGAGGGGCGCGCGGCCTGTCCTAGGCTAGCCCTCTCTCTCTCCACTAAGGCCCATAATGCCCACAATTTCTCTCGGGGGGGGGAGGGCTTCCGGTAACCCTCCGGCACTCCGGTTTTCTCCGAAACCACCCGGAACACTTTCGGTGTCCGAATATAGTCGTCCAATATATCGATCTTTACATCTCGACCATTTCGAGACTCCTCGTCATGTCCGTGATCATATCCGGGACTCCGAACTACCTTCGGTACATCAATACACAAAAACTCATAATATCGATCGTCACCGAACTTTAAGTGTGCGGACCCTACGGGTTCGAGAACTATGTAGACATGACCAAGACACGTCGCCGGTCAATAACCAATAGCGAAACCTGGATGCTCATATTGGCTACTACATATTCTACGAAGATCTCTATCGGTCAAACCGCATAACAACATACGTTGTTCCCTCTGTCATCGCTATGTTACTTGCCCAAGATTCGATCGTTGGTATCTCAATACCTAGATCAATCTCGTTACCGGCAAGTCTCTTTACTCGTTACATAATGCATCATCCCGTAACTAACTCATTAGTCACATTGCTTGCAAGGCTTATTGTGATGTGCATTACCGAGAGGGCCACACCTGTAGAGCACCTTTATAATCACCTAGTTACGTTGTGACATTTGGTAGCACACAAAGTGTTCCTCCGGTAATCAGGAGTTGCATAATCTCATAGTCATAGGGACATGTATAAGTCATGAAGAAAGCAATAGCAGTAAACTAAACAATCAAGTGCTAAGCTAACGGAATGGGTCAAGTCAATCACATCATTCTCCTAATGATATGATCCCGTTAATCAAATGACAACTGATATCTATGGCTAGGAAACTCAACCATCTTTGATCAACGAGCTAGTCAAGTAGAGGCATACTAGTGACACTATGTTTGTCTATGTATTCACACATGCATTATGTTTCCGGTTAATACAATTCTAGCGTGAATAATAAACATTTATCATGATATGAGGAAATAAATAATAACTTTATTATTGCCTCTAGGGCATATTTCCTTCAGTCTCCCACTTGCACTAGAGTCAATAATCTAGATTACACAGTAATGATTCTAACACCCATGGAGTCTTGGTGCTGATCATGTTTTGCTTGTGGAAGAGGCTTAGTCAATGGGTCTGCAACATTCAGATCCGTATGTATCTTGCAAATCTCTATCTCTCCCACCTGGACTTGATCCCGGATGGAATTGAAGTTTCTCTTGATGTGCTTGGTTGTCTTGTGAAATCTGGATTCCTTTGCCAAGGCAATTGCACCGGTATTATCACAAAATATTTTCATTGGTCCCGATGCACTAGGTATGACACCTAGATTTTGGATATGAACTCCTTCATCCAGACTCCTTCATTTGCTGCTTCTGAAGAAGCTATGTACTCCGCCTCACAAGTAGATCCTGCCACGACGCCTTGTTTAGAACTGCACAACCTGACAGCTCCACCGTTCAATGTAAACACGTATCTGGTTTGCGATTTAGAATCGTCCGGTTCAGTGTCAAAGCTTGCATCGACGTAACCATTTACGACAAGCTCTTTGTCACCTCCATAAACGAGAAACATATCCTTAGTCCTTTTTTGTAGCGACCCGACCTCAGATGGTCAAGTCTCTGTGTTCAGTGTCATCCCTGGATTGGTAATGCTGACACACACAGTACTCGAAGGATTTATAATAGAGTAGCAATCACACACTTATTACATCGAATGTCTCAAAAGAGAACTTACTACAATAAATATGGCTTAAGGCCATCTAATAATATAACATCAGAAGGCTTGGAAGATAAAGTGAGTCCATCAACTCCAACGGCATAGCTGAGTGCATGACAAACGACCTATCGCACCTTACTCCTCGTCTGAAAAGTCTGCAACATGATACGTTGCAGCCCGAGAACGGGCCATCACATGGAATATGCTGGCAATGTAACACAGTAGAGCAATGAACAGATAAAAGCTATCACTACATGCATATATGGCTGGTGGAGGCTCTAAGGTTATATTGTTTTGCGAAAAGCCAATTTTTCCCTACAACAAAGGCATAGATTTTATTTAACTATCATGGTGGTTGAAACATTGAGAATGGTACCCCCATCTCACTCCCAATTAAAAGTAATTATAAACCCAAAAAATTAATTTAGAGTGATGAGATCAAATCAATAATTCAAGTACCAGATACTCAAGTTGTCCATAACCGGGGACACGACTAACCATGATTAGTTTATACACTCTACATAGGTTTGCGGACTTTTCCCCACAAGACTCGATCTCCTCCATTTGATTTCTCACACTACATGGTGTTTGAGAAACGGATGACCGAGACACAGCCTTTCAGAAGCATTAACTCTAACCCCGGGTAGACAGTACCAACCTACAACCCCTACATCTGCTAGCCTACCACTGGAAGAGGTCATGCAACATACTCAACTATGCCAGAGCCCATAATGGCTTGTGGATGCACACGGAAGTTTCTAGCATGAATAATCTTATGATCCCTTTGTGCCTGGATGGCGGACCATAGGAGGATCACACGGTATAACCCCGGGATCTCCTAGGACAACACTGGTATAACCCCAGGTGCCCAAAACCAACAATCCACCCAGATGTGTATTAAAGTTGCCACCTTAAATTGAACCATTAATTAACATCTCACATCTGTCATGGATACACTCAAAACCCAATCCACGTCTACGAGCATAGCATGGCGATATAAGCATAACGTAGAAGTAACTCCCAAGGGTTTGATATTAAGAACAGGTAATAGGTTCTACCTCATCATCTACTTCCCGATACCCACGAGTTAATCACATCCTAATCATGCAGTGTTTGAGGATTGTAACTAATGCATAAAAACTTGGTAATAAAGGGGTATGATCAATGTGTTACTTGCCTTGCTGACGATCTGCAAATCCTAGAGACTCGTAGAAGCACGCTTCGCACTCCGGGAATTCTATCGCAAACAAACAATAGCATACATAAGCACTCAAGCAAAGATGCACGGGTAAAACTCAAATAAGAAGATCTAACCAGAAAGTTCAACTGAAGAACTCCCATTTGCAAAAAGAATCAAATCAAATGGAGCAACGAAACTCAAACTGTGAAAGAAACAAGATCTGATTTACTAATTTGGACTAAAGTCAAATTTTACAGTACCAAAATCTTGTTCAAGTTGGTTAAACAAAAAGAGGACTTTGAGAAAAAGATCTAGGCGCTTGTTTCACCTGATTTAGATAAACGAGCGAAAAGATATACTAGATCGAAGATTAGGGCAGAAATCGCGATAAAAAATAATCGCGGAAAAACCCTGGAAAAAGAAAAACTGACGAACAGGATAACAAACGAACGTTCGCTGTCTGCGACTAATGGGCGAACAACATTCGTTAAAACGAACGTACGGATGAACGTCCGCTATTTAACCGAACCGAGAAAACCGAAACAAAACCAATCTTAAAAAACGAGACCTAGGTTTACGAAATAAAACCGATCGGTTTTAAAAAAACTGGCGGCTACCTCTTGGAACGAGACGGCTACGGCGGCATACTCCAGCGGGTGACAGTGTCCGGCGGCGAGGCGGTGGAACGGGCGGCGGCGGCACTTGCGGGGCGACGACCCGGCGAGGCGCTGGCGGAGGCGGCGGGCGGGCGGCGGGCGGCGCTGGCAGCGGCGGTGGGCGGGCGGCGCTAGGGTTCGGGGGTGGGGCGACTTGGGCCTCGGGCCTTGGGGCGCGGCTTATAAAGCCCCGGGCTAAGTGTCCTAGCCGGACACGGCCCGGTAAGTCGGTTCGAACTTTTTTTAAAAAAAATATTCCAACATGCAAATAAATGATTAAAAGAAATACTAAACGGACTCCAAAAATCCGGAAATAAATTTTCCCGTCCTCTAAACATATGTCGGACAAAGTGAACATTTATTTGGGCCTCTAATGCAATTTTGAAAACGCGTATTTTTCCTAATTCAAATAAATTTGCAATAAAAATCCAAATAAAATTTATTTATTTGATTTTAATATCTTTCCTCCAATATTTCATTTATTTTGGAGAAGTCATATTAATTCCTCTCATATATTTTATATCGAAATATTTTCGGAGAGAAAAATTATTAAAACCAAAATGATCCTTGTTTCAATATTTGAAAAAATTCAAATAAGAAGAACGGGAAATCCCCAACTCTCTCCGTGGATCCCTAAGTTTCTTAGGATTTCGAGGATCGTGAAACGAAAATGCAATAAAATATGATAAGCATGAATGACCTATGTATAACATTCCAAATTGAAAATTTGGGATGTTACAAACCTACCCCCCTTAAGATCGAGATTCGGGTTGGCTAGAAAATAGGTGTGGGTGGTCCTTCCGTAGATCATCCTCTCGTTCCCAGGTGGCTTCATCCTCGGTATGGTGGCTCCGCTGAACTTTGCAAAACTTGATAACCTTGCTGCGAGTAACTCGACTGGCAAACTCGAGAATTTTGACAGGTTTCTCCTCATATGTCAAATCACTATCCAACTGAATTGCTTCCAGGGGCACTGTATCTCTCAGAGGAATATCGTCCATCTCTGCATGGCACTTCTTCAACTGGGAAACGTGAAACACATCATGAACTCCTGACAGTCCTTCGGGTAACTCCAATTTGTAGGCAACCTCTCCCATGCGTTCTGAAACAAGGTACGGTCCTACAAATCTCGAGGCTAACTTTCCCTTAACTCCAAAACGCTTAACTCCTCGTAGAGGCGACACTGGCAGATATGCTCTGTCTCTGATTTCATAGACTACCTCCTTGCATTTTGAATCGGCATAACTCTTCTGCCTGGACTGAGCTACCTTCAGTCTATCTCGAATCAGCTTAACCTTCTCTTCTGACTCTTTAATCAAATCCGGTCCAAACAACTGGCGGTCTCCAACTTTATCCCACGTCAATAGTGTTCAGCATCTCCTTCCATACAGGGCTTCAAACGGTGCCATCTTCAAACTGGCTTGGTAGCTGTTGTTGTATGAGAACTCCGCCACTAGTAAAAAAGGGCCTATTGTCCCGGTTCGTAAGGCCCATTTGTCCTGGTTTTTGAACCGGGACTAAAGGGTCGTTATTAATGCCCTTGGCCTTTAGTCCCGGTTCTTACAAAACCAGGACAGGTGGGCCTCCATGTGGCCGGTGCAGCGAGCCCAGGCAGGAGGGCCTTTAGTCCTGGTTGGTGGCACCAACTGGGACCAATAGGCATCCACGCGTCAGCTGTTCAGGGGCTAGGGTTTTTGTTTTTTTCTGAAGGGGGGGGGGGCATTTGGGGGTTTTGTATGGTTAATTAAGGTGTTTCATATATTGTGTTATGTAGCTAATTAATTAATAGAGAGAAGTGTCCTCTCTTATCTCTGTGCTTGGTCGACGCTACGTACTATACGTATAGAGAGGCCCTCGACACGCTAGCTAGTAAGAAAATGAAGGAAACCATTAAGTACAGAAGTTCATCATGCATACCAAGAGAAGTGATGTCGACCTCTCCTTCTCCAAGAGATTGTGCAAACAACAAGTTTTTGCATATCTATCCGACGCTACTGGCTACATATATACAATATTAATATCTCTTACAATATAATCTCCCCTAATTATATATGAAGTCAGCTTCAACATGGTATTATCCGGCTTTATTGATGACATGGTCAAGAAACAATCCTGCCAATTTCTCTTGAATTGCTTTCATGCGATCTTGTGGTAGGAGTTCATTCCGCATCTGCCACATCTAATTTGAAGAAGGGGGTCAATACATATATATGAATGAAACTCAACAGAAATGATGGTGTAATAAAATGAAATTGTGAATATTATTGCTTACGCACCTCATATTATCTTTGCAAGTCGCGTTGCAGATGAACTCACACACGTAGTATCCACAGTAATCATTCCCTTGTTCCTGCCACAAGCACTTTACAATAAATAGAGGTTAACCAAACTGATAATGAAGCATTATAAATGGCATTGATGAAAGTAGCTAGAATCAACGGGAGATGCGCGGAACTAGCTAGCTAGTAGTACTTACTTTTGGGTATGTATATCGCAGCTCCTTCGGCAGTCCCGGTGCTTCTACGGTGAACTTTTTCCAAACCCTGCAAGACAAAGAAAATAAATATTACTTGAGATATCAGGAAATGAACAAAAAGTTGCCGATATGGTGCGATAATGATCGATTGAACTTACTTGTTGAGAATTTTAGTCATGTACGCATAGGTCTCGGGATCTTTTCTTCTCGACTCTAAGACGGTTACTAGTCCCTGCTCAAGCTTAATCTCCAGGAGAATATAGTGGAAGCTGCGCACGCATGCATAACTCATCAATTACATTACTATAACCTCGCTCAAGTAATAAGGGAAACCGAATATGCAGAAGACAGTAACACTCACTTGAAGTTGTAAGGAAAGAGTATTTTATCTTTGTTTTGATTTATTACCAATGATTTGAGCAAGTTGGCCTCGGCTTCTTTGGCGCTCTTTTTAACCGTAAATTCATCTATGAGATTTGGGTTAATGAACCCAATATCATACATTTCTGCTTTTCTGCACTCGACGATCTTCAATCTGCATAATATAGCAAGGATAATTATAAATACATGCAATGAAAGAGATGAGCTATATATAGAGACTTAATGACAGAAGTACTACTTACAGACAGTAGGAAGTGACCGTTAATTTATCGAGGGCCTTTTTATTGAAAAACTGGAAGAACTCCTCACATGGAACAGACAACAGATCAATTCCAACGAGGTCGTGCTCCTCTTTAACTCTCAGCGACAAAGTATTCATCCCCCCAGACTCTCTGCAGGTTTTCATGTACCAATCATGGAATCTTCACATCATCGTTGTTAGGATTTTTAATCTTTGACGAGAGGCTTCCCGTAATGGTATTTGTGTTCGTCCACCTCCAAGAAATCATAATGTACATCATCGGGCAGGTAATCTGCAAGATTGGTATAACCGGGCACCATCCTCTGATCATTAGCGACGATGTCGCTAGACACCTTGAGCAGGGGGCACGATTGGTCCGCTTGTTCACCGAGCTGGGCAAGTTTTTTCCCAGCTCGTCGTTCTGCTAACCTTCGATCACTGATAGTACCTCCCGACGGCTCCGCTTCGATATATACCTTTTCAGTAATGCGCTCATAGTTGTTTTTCGGCGGATACTTTAGTGTTTTCTTCAGGGCATCGATAGTGCGTTTTACTTTCACCGGATCTATCTTCTCCTCCGGAGGTGGATATTTCTTTGCTTTCACCCCTCGAAAGAAATCCTTCACTTCTTTTTCCACGATCTTCGCGGTTTCCTCCGTGGTCCTCTCGTATGGTAACTTCTCTAGTGGCTTGAGAGAAGGACTGAATCTGTATTGCCTCCCGCCTCTGGTTGTACTACTAGATGCTGGAGCAGACGGAGCGACTGCGGCTGTCTTCTTTCGTGCTTGCTTACGAGGCGGATGAGAAGGACTACGAGGCGCCAGAGCAGTCGTAGCGGTGGCGGGTCTCTTCCGCCCTTGCTCGCGAGGCGGAGAAGGAGGAGGCTTGCTGCTCGGGCGCGCCGGCGCAGGCGGAGAAGGAGGCGGAGTGCCGCCACGCGCCGGAGAAGGAGGCTGAGTGCCCTGCTCACTCGCCGGAGAAGGAGGCGGAGTGCCCTGACTCGCCAGAGGAAGAGGAGGAGGCAAAGGTGTCCAGTTCGGAAGGTTGATGAGCTCCTTCCGCCATAGGCATGGAGTCTTCAGAGAAGAACCCAGCCGAGTCTCCCCTTCACCCGTAGGGTGGTGAAGCTCAAGGTCCTGAAATTCGTCTGTTATTTCATCCACCATCACCCTAGCATGTCCTTCTGGAATCGGCCGGCATTGATAGGTTGCGCCAGGTTCAGGAGGTGCAACAGAGCCAACAGCCGCCTTGACTTTCAATTTCATCCATTGCATCAGAAGGTGGCAATGTTAAGACTCCATGATAGCATCCACGGGGTAGCTAGCAGGAGCCGTGAAGACAGGCTCCTGCTGAAGCAGCTCGGTGGAAGCCACGCTACTTCTCTACTGAGATGGCGGGGTAGCTTCGGGGGAAGCTTCGGTAGGTCGTTTGCTGTGATTTACTTCTCGTTCCTCTATCGCTTGTACCCTTGCGTGCAATTCCTGCAGTTGGATATGCTCCACTTTCTTCCTCCTCTCCTGGCATTTGTAACCGCCTGCATCCAGAAACCCAGCCTTCCACGGAATGGAGCCTGGTGTGCCTCGTGTCCGTCCAAGGTGCTCAAGATTCCCGAGGGCCATTGTGAGCTCGTCGTTCTCTCTGTCTGGAACGAACGTCCCTTGCTGGGCTGCATCGATATACTCCTGAATCCTCGTGACTGGTATTCTCATTTGCTTGTCCGTCCAACGCACTTCCCTGATACAGGGTCCAAGGTTCCGCCAACCCCGAAGAACCAAGTCAAGCAACGGTCTGGCCAGTTCAATGTCTTTGGTTCGACCCCTTTATCAATCAGGTCATTCTTAGCCTTGGCCCACAATGGCGGGGCTTTGAGGTAGCCACCTGACCCCGTGCGATGGTGAAGCTTCTTCTTCACAGTATTTTTCTTATTTGTCACTGAAATCTTCTTACTCTTGTCCGATGTCTTATGGGCCACAAATGCGGGCCAATGATCTCTGATCTTCTCATACCGGCCGGTGAATTCTGGTGTCTCTTCTTTGTCGACAAATTTATTCAGCTCATTCTTCCACCTCCTGAATAGTTCTGCCATCTTCTTAAGAGCATGAAACTTGATCAATTGCTCTTTAACTGGCTTCTCCGGATCCTCCTCTGGTAGTACGGTGAAATTTGCCTTCAGCGCGGTCCAAAGATCATCTTTCTGCATATCGGAGACATAAGACACCTCAGGGTCTTCTTTAGCCGGCTTAACCGATTGGTGGATGTTGATCGGGATCTTGTTCCCTAACAAGAACCCCGCAGTGAGCAGCAAATGCTTCCTTTGTCCGGATGGGTTCAGTCGATTGGCCATCACGCGCGATTTCTATGATCTCAAACCTTTCATCCGAGCACAACTTTTTCTTCGGGCCTCGTCTCTTTACCGAAGTTGTGCTTGTTCCGGAGGGCTATAAAAAAGAAGTAAGACGAGAGTTCATTAATATGTGTACATACCAAAAACAATTAATGCATCAATTTGGTAGCTATATTCAGCACACATTGTTAATTAATATATATACCTGGTCGGACTCTATTCGGTCACCGGAGCCATCATCATGGTGTCCTTCTTGCACCGGCATTGGGCCACCAGAGCCATCATGATCATGTCCTTCCTCCTCCATTGTTCGATCACCGTAGTCTGCTTCTTCACCCTATTCTTCCAGACCATCAGTGTCGTTGAGAAATGAGAAGTGACATCACTTCTGTGTGTGATTATGTCCCCCAACACCGCTTATGTTGCTTCGTCTCGGGGGTCCATAGTTTCTGCAAATATTTACAACATGTTAATTATTATTCAAACATGACAGATGGATATATTAGTGACAAACATAGAACTAGCTAGCTAATCACAATAAGGAATCATATTAGTGGCCTCGATGCTGCTTCTCTAGGGTTTGGGGTGGCCTCGATCGGTGATACGTCCATTTTGCATCATTCTTTTATATTGATATTTATTGCATTATGGGCTGTTATTACATGTTATGTCACAATACTTATGCCCATTCTCTCTTATTTTACAAGGTTTACAGAAGGAGGGAGAATGCCAGCAGCTGGAATTCTGGGCTGGAAAAGGAGCAAATATTATAGACCTATTCTGCACAACTCCAAAAGTCCTGAAACTCCACGAAAGTCATTATTGGAAAATATAAAAAATATTGAGCAGAAGAATTTCACCAGAGGGGGACCCACCTGGCCACGAGGGTGGGGGGCGCACCCTACCCCCCAGGGCGCGCCCCCTGCCTCATGGGCCCCCTGTTGGCTCTCCGATGGCTATCTTCTGCTATATGAGGTCTTTCGTCGAGGAAAAAATCATAAGCAACCTTTCAGGACGAAGATCCGCGCCTCCATCAGCAGGCCATGGACGCGGAGCTCGCCTCCATCTGCAGCAACGAAACGTGGGAGCTCACCACGCTCCCCACCGGGCACAAGGCCATTGGACTGAAGTGGGTCTTCAAGGTGAAGAAGGACCCTGCTGGACAGGTGATCAAGAATAAGGCGTGGCTCGTTGCGAAGGGATACGCGCAGCATCAAGGGGTGGACTTCACGAGGTCTTTGCGCCGGTGGCGCGCATGGAAACCGTGCAGTTGCTGCTCGCACTCGCCGCTCACCGTGGGTGGCAAGTGCATCACATGGACGTCAAATTGGCGTTTCTTAACGGTGATCTCAAGGAGGAGGTCTACGTGCACCAACCACCCGGCTACATCGTCTCCGGCGAGGAACACAAGGTGCTCCGGCTACGCAAAGCCTTGTACGGACTGCATCAAGCTCCACGAGCATGGTATGCCAAGCTGGATGCGTCCTTGACATCCCTAGGCTTCGAGCGAAGCCCTCTGGAGCATGTTGAGTTCAAAAGGAGCACAGGCAAGAAGACACTGCTCGTCGGCGTCTATGTGGACGACCTGATCATCACGGGCACGGACGCCAACGACATCGCCGCGTTCAAACAGCAGATGCACAGTGTGTTTGCTATGAGCGATCTCGGCCTCCTCGGTTACTACCTGGTAGTCGAGGTCAAGCAGGAGGCGGGCGCGATCACCATCTGTCAGAGCGCGTACGCCCGCAAGATCTTGGAGGCGGCAGGGCTGAAGGAGTGCAATCCCTGCCACACCCCAATGGAGAATCGGCTCAAGCTGCGCAAGGGGGAAGCTGGCGATGTGGTGGATGCCACGAGCTATCGGAGCATCGTCGGAAGTTTGCGTTACCTGTGCAACACTCGCGCTGACATCACTCACGCTGTCGGCATGGTGAGCAGGTATATGCAGGCACCCACGGTGTCACATTGGGCGGCAGTGAGGCAGATTCTGCGCTACATCATGGGCACAATTGGGTATGGCTGTAGATACAAGGAGAGCTCCGGTAGCGATCCCAAACTGGTGGGGTTTAGTGACAGTGATCTAGCCGGGGACGTTTACGACAGGAAGAGCACTGTCGGTGTCAAAACCGGCGGATCTCGGGTAGGGGGTCCCGAACTGTGCGTCTAGGCGGATGGTAACAGGAGACAAGGGACACAATGTTTTACCCAGGTTCAGGCCCTCTTGATGGAGGTAAAACCCTATGTCCTGCTTGATTAATATTGATGATGTGTGTTACAAGAGTGGATCTACCACGAGATCAAGGAGGCTAAACCCTAGAAGCTAGCCTATGGTATGATTGTTGTCCGTCCTAAGAACTAAAGCCATCCGGTTTATATAGACACCGGAGAGGGCTAGGGTTACACAGAGTCGGTTACAATGGTAGGAGATCTACATATCCGTATCGCCAAGCTTGCCTTCCATGCCAAGGAAAGTCCCATCCGGACACGGGACAAAGTCTTCAATCTTGTATCTTCATAGTCTTGGAGTCCGGCCGATGATGATAGTTCGTCTATCCGGACACCCCCTAGTCCGGAACTCCCTCAGTAGCCCCTAAACCAGGCTTCAATGACGACGAGTCAGGCGCGCATGTTGTCTTCGGCATTGCAAGGCGGGTTCTTCCTCTGAATAATTTATAGAAGATTGTGAACACCAGGATAGTGTCCGGCTCTGCAAAATAAATTCCACATACCACCGTAGAGAGAATAATATTACACAAGTTCAATCTGCTGACGTATTTTGTGGCGTGACGTCACACCATTACCAAGCCTTTACTCAAATTGTTTTTATTGTTCCACCTCCGCGCGTTTAGCGAGGCGGTTTCCTTGGCACGTCTTGTCGAAGCAGAGATCGTGTTCCCCTTATTCCGGGATTCCCATCAATACGGACGTGGGTAACCCAACCGCGCCATTGATTGTGACGCTTGGGAGATAAGCGAGTTTTACCAGGCCGGTGGGGACACATGTTTTTGTCCGCCCATATAAGGGGATAAAGATCCAACCCTTTTACCTGCGCCTTCTTCCTCCTTGGCTTATCCATCTCGGCGAACTCGAGCTCCAGCGCGCAAGTCCGCACTTCTCAAATCAACCTTCTCCAACTATGTCCGGAGCGGGAGGCAAGTGGATGGCCTCCTCCGTCACGGAGGGGCAGATCCAGAAGCTGCGCGACACCGGATATTTGTCCAGCGACATCGCGCATCGGCTCCCCGACGAGGGAGAGCTCATCCCCACCCCCAGGCCCCATGAGAGGGTAGTATTTCTTCCCCATTTCCTCCATGGACTGGGCTTCCCACTTCATCCCTTTGTCCGGGGGCTCATGTTCTACTACGACCTAGATTTCCATGATCTGGCCCCGGATTTCATCCTCAACATCTCGGCATTTATCATCGTGTGCGAGGCCTTCCTCTGCATCCAGCCCCACTTCGGCTTGTGGCTCAAGACCTTCAGTGTCAAGCCGAAGGTTGTGAAGGGCAGCCAAGCGGAGTGCGGAGGTGCCATGGTGGGCAGGATGTCCCACGTTACGTGGCTGGAGGGCACCTTCGTGGAAACCATTAAGGGGTGGCAATCGGGGTGGTTCTATATCACCGAGCCGCGTGACCCTGATTGGGCAGCGGCCCCCGAATTCAGATCCGTCATCCCTACACGGCTCACCTCCTGGAAAGAGAGTGGCCGGATCTGGGGGGATTCGGAGGATCTGACCGAACTCCAAGCCTGTATCCAGAAGCTGGTGGACAAGAAGCTCAAGCTTGTCAACGTAGTCCAGCTCATGCTCATCCACCGGATTCTCCCGTGCCAACGACGGGGCTTCAACATGTGGGAGTTCGATCCGGCGCAGCACCAGACCCTGAGCGGGCTCTTCGAAACTACGTACGAAGATGTCTGGAAGGTGTTGTTCAAGGGCGCCGAGGCTCCCGCATCCGCTACCGAAGATCGCGGATTCCGCTCGCAGCGTCCAGCTGACGAGGTAAGTGATTTTGCCACTAGTTTTCCATAGTTTGACTCTATGCGGGATCTAAACTCCCTTTACCTTTGACAGGACTGGCTGGGGAAGGCCGAACGGACTATCTGTCCGGCCCCATTGCCAGAGGACCCAGCGGACGCCCGCCTAACGGGGCTGCTAGCTCCGGCACCCCACGTGGTGCCGAAGAAGAAGGCCAAGAAGAAGGCCACGGGGACTCGGAAGAGTTCCCGTTTTCAAGTGCTATCGGATGATGAATCTGAGGCCGACTCCTCCCACCAAGGCGAGGAGGAGAAGAAAGCCTCTCTCCTAGTGGGGGGAGGGAAGAAAAGGAAGGCCTCCCCAACAAGGGAGGCCAAAGGGTCCAAGAAGGGAAAAACTCTTCCCCCGGACTGCTCCGCCAACGCCGGTGACGACGACGAGGACTGGCCTCCAAGGGCCAAGCCCCTGGCGAGATCGTAAGTATCCGGACTCCCGAATAACTTCAAGGTTTTTTTCTTTTTGACACATAATGTCTTTCTAATGCCACATACAACCCTGCAGTCCGCCCAGGGATGATCTTCCCGCTTCGTCGAGCGGGTCCTTAGGTGCGTCGGATATGGATTCTCTTCCGACTGCCTCCACCCCCCGTGATGCGGACGACGCCGAGGTGGGATCCCAGGAGAGGACCCACCAGGAGGGGGAGGCCCCGGAGATGTCGCAGGACAACCTCCCGGACTTTGCACCAGACTCGGCCCCGGAACCCACAGTGGCTACGGAGTCCGGCGGGCGACCCCTTCGTAAGAAGGGCAAGACCGTGATGCCGGCTGCCTCCGACCAACCGGAGGCGCCGGATAATTTGCTGGAGGCGCTTAATGGCGCCTCCATTGAAGAGGAACACCGCACTGTTATGAGTGCGGTGATTCAGAAGGTTCAGCTCGCCAAGAGCGGGCTGACCGAAGCCTGCAGCAGCCTCTTAACATGCTTTGAGGTAAGAATTTCAATATATGTAAAAAGGTACCGCATAGACAGTAGCCCCTGATGCTCGGTTCGGTGTTCGGAAAGAAAAGCCGGACTGAGGATCTTAGAAAGATATACACAGGAGTCATAAAAAATATGTCAATATGGGATTGCAGGCTGCGCTGCTGACCTCTGCCGCACTGACTGCGGAGGTCAATAATTTGAAGGAAAGCCTCGAGCAGTCCGAGAACGAGCTCGACCGTTCCAAGAAGCAGCTCGAGGACAAGGAAGGTGAGAGACACCTTATTAAAATTGTACCTTACAGAAAAGGATTTTGGTTGCAAAAAGAATGACAAGGATAACGTGGGTATTGTAGGGGCCACTAACGAGGTGGCGACCCTGAAAGAGGCGGTTGCCGCGGCCGAACGCAATGCGGCCGCGGAGCGCACCGAGCGAGAGAAGCAGGAGGCGCGGGTGGCGGAGGTACAGCAAGAGCTCCAGGATCTCGTGAAAAAACATGAGAGCCTGGGGCGTGACTCAAAGACTCGAGAGTCTGAGCTTGCAACGGCTCTTGAGAATGCCAAAGCCGCTAAGGCCGAAGCCTACAAGGCCCTCAAGGAGATTGAGGCGGTGAAGAAAATAGCAGCGGGTAAGGCATTTTTCATGCAAAGTAAGCATGTGAGTGTTAATTACCTGTTGCTTACCCGAATTTGGAGCTCTCCAGGAGCGTTCGCAGATCTTCCTTGCAGCGTGTCCGATGCTGCCGCATTCTACCGGGCCGAGGAGGGGAGCTCGACGGAGAAGGTCTTCTGGTCTCAGTATGCTGAGGCCGGACATCCGGTGCCCCTTAGCGACCAGCTGAAGCAGCTGGTCGAGCTCCACAAGGCGGCCGAACAGGCCATGAAGGGCCTCATAGTTCGGCTGTGGCCTAAGGAGGCCATGCCTGGGAGCTACTTCGGCCTGGTGCGGCGGCTGGTGGATGCGTGCCCATGGGTTGAAGTCATCAAGCACTCCGCCTGTATTGAGGGTGCCCGTCGGGCCCTTGCCCGCGCAAAGGTGCACTGGGGCAAGATGGATGCCCAGAAGCTTGTGACGGACCCGCCACCAGAGGGCAAGGAGCATCGCACGCCCGAGATGTATTATAAGAGTGTGTTGAAGGGCGCCCGCACTATTGCGGGGGAGTGCTCCAAAGATGTAATTTTTTAGTAGACTCGCATTTTGTTATCCTGTGCGCTGAAAACTTAGTTCATATGCGCTAAGCAAGGCTTGTTAATTTAAAACATTACCTTCTGTGCGGCTATTTATCAAATCTGAGAGATGGCAAGTCGTCGGCTTCAGCCCCCATGCCACGAGTGCTGGGGTGTTCGGGATAAACTTGAGCACTCTTGTTCCCATTTTTGGGTCCATCTAGGGAGGCGCTCAACACAGCGAACAAGGCAACCGGACTTATAATGCTTGAACACTCTCACTTAGCCATAGAATTCTATAATTTTAAATTTCGGCGAAGCCCCTAGTCTTCGGAAGGCCGAATTTGGGGCGCTATCCACGCCTGGGCCGGACAGGATCCGGCTCCTTGCTCTAAGCGGCATAAGTCTTTAAGGACTCGCAAAAAACCTCTCGAACAGCGACCGGCTCTCGCCTCATCATGACAGTCAGTTTTAGCTTTCTCCATTGAGGCGTTAACCCAGCTCAACTGGGGCGCAATCGCAGTGGTTCTCCCAGTGCTACCTTAGCCGATAGAACGGAACCTAAGGTACCAAAACATGGGAGCCGGGCAAACCCAACTATTGACCCATGACATGATTCGGAGCCGATGCATATAGTGCTATAAGTTCGGGGTGCCGCACTTGTGAAAGTGTTCGGACTTATCACACCGTGGTGCGGGAAACATAAGCCCCTGGTGTATTTTAGCCGTACCAAAGTATACGGATGCAACATGTCGTAAATGAACATATGTATGAAAAAGAAATGCAATTATAAGCAAAAAGGTGCTGCATTGTTTTATTCAGTAAGTGCTGCTATGAATGCAGAACGATACAAATAGTGCGATAAGCAAGGGATGGGACTGTTAAACATATCCCCCTCCAAGGGTAGGCTGCGGATTGGTGTATAAAAATGCTCGTACTGGAGACCACCTGTATATTCGTTGTAGCCTTTATCCTTCCCTGGCTGTTGCATCATGAGTTCGGCAGGTCTGCTGCCGGACAGGGCCTCTGACAAACGGAGTCCTGTGGGTAAAAAATAAAAGGTAAAAAGAAAAAAATGACACACTTGAGAGCCCCTGATGTGGTTGAGCCGCAGTCTGGGCTTATTGTGGTCGTGCCCCTCTCCCCATGCCCATGGTATCTTCAGAGCGTAATGGTGTACGCGAAGGACATGTTTGGACGTTTTGCAGGGGCTGGGGTTGGGGCCGCACTGCTACGCGTGCTCAGAACGTGCCAGATGGTCTTGTTGTAGGTTACTCCGGGCGCGCTTAGCTATGTCCGGCCGCTTAACAGCCGGACTCGAGAATTGCCTTAAGAGGCTGCATTGTACTTCTGCCGCGAGAGCCGCTGTATGTTCCTCCGTTCGGAGAGAACGTTCAGTGTTTCTGTTGACCGTGATGACTCCTCTAGGGCCTGGCATCTTGAGCTTGAGGTATGCATAGTGCGGCACCGCGTTGAATTTTGCAAACGCGGTACGTCCGAGCAAGGCATGATAGCCGCTGCGGAACGGGACTATGTCGAAGATTAACTCCTCGCTTCGGAAGTTATCCGGGGATCCGAAGACCACTTCCAGTGTAACTGAGCCTGTACAATTGGCTTCTACACCTGGTATGACGCCTTTAAAGGTCGTCTTGGTAGGTTTAATCCTTGAGGGGTCTATGCCCATTTTGCGCACTGTATCCTGGTAAAGCAGGTTCAGGCTGCTGCCGCCGTCCATCAGGACTCTGGTTAGGTCAAATCCATCGACGATTGGGTCTAAGACCAGTGCGGCGAATCCGCCATGACGGATGCTGGTGGGGTGGTCCCTTCGGTCAAAAGTGATCGGGCAGGAGGACCATGGATTGAACTTCGGGGCAACTGGCTCCATCGCGTAGACATCCCTGAGTGCATGCTTCCGCTTCCTTTTGGGTATGTGTGTTGCGTATATCATGTTCACCGTCCGCACCTGTGGGGGGAAACCCTTCTGTCCTCTATTGTTCGGCGGTTGGGTCTCGTCCTCGTCATCGCTATGTAGCTCCTTGTCATTATTTTCGGCAATTAACTTGCCTGCCTGCTTGAATACCCAACAGTCCCTGTTGGTGTGGTTAGCTGGCTTTTCGGGGGTGCCGTGTATCTGGCACAAGCGGTCGAGTATTCGGTCCAAATTGGACGGACCCGGAGCAGTTCTTTTGAATGGCTTTTTCCGCTGACCGGGTTTGGAGCCTCTGAATCCAGCATTGACTCGCCGTATCCTCACTATTGTCGCCGTTGATGCGTCGTTTGCTTTTGTTACGACGCGACCTGCCATTCCGGTCCTTGAAATCCAGACTGCCAGAATTTTTGCTGAGGTTGTTGCTGCGTGCTAGCCAGCTGTCCTCACCCGCGCAAAAGCGGGTCATGAGTGATGTAAGGGCTGCCATGGATTTAGGCTTTTCCTGTCCCAGGTGCCGGGCAAGCCACTCGTCGCGGATGTTATGCTTGAAGGCTATGAGGGCCTCCGCATCGGGACAGTCGACGATTTGGTTTTTCTTTGTTAAGAACCGTGTCCAGAATTGTCTGGCCAATTCGTCTGGCTGCTGAATTATGTGGCTTAGGTCATCAGCGTCAGGTGGTCGCACATACGTGCCTTGGAAGTTACCGAGGAATGCGGCTTCCAGGTCTTCCCAACTCCCAATTGACTCTGCTGGCAAGCTGTTAAGCCAATGCCGGGCTGGTCCTTTAAGCTTGAGGGGGAGATATTTGATGGCGTGAAGATCGTCACCGCGGGCCATGTGGATGTGAAGAAGATAGTCTTCGATCCAAACCGCGGGGTCTGTTGTGCCATCATAAGATTCGATATTCACGGGTTTAAACCCTTCGGGGATTTGATGATCCATTACTTTATCTGTGAAGCATAGTGGGTGTGCGGCGCCTCTGTATTGGGCGATATCACGACGGAGCTCAAAAGAGCTTTGTCTATTTTGTTCGGCCCGGCCGAACTTACTGTATCCGGCGTGACGGTTGTCGTCACGTACCATGGGGCGCCCACGCGATCCATAGATCGATCTTGATTGTCTTTCCTTATCCTCCAATATATCTCGCAAGTCCGGAGCGTTCCCCTGTGGTCTTGTGCTTTTCGAGCGGTGCCAGGGTACGGGTCTAGTGAAGGGCCTAGAGGCCTCTCTGTCGCGACCACGGGGTGGTCGGTCAGCCGTATTGTCTCCTGGTGATGCGGGTTCATACGCTTCCTCCTCTAATCGGGGGAGCAGCTTGCATTTAGGGTAGCTTTTGGAGGGGAGTTCGAGCTCACGCTCTTCGGCCGCGAGGACTTCAGTCCATCTGTCGGCTAGCAGATCTTGATCCGCTCTAAGCTGTTGCTGCTTTTTCTTGAGGCTGTTCGCCGTGGCCATAAGCCTGCGTCTAAAACGCTCTTGTTCGACGGGATCCTCAGGCACGACGAATTCATCGTCGTCGAGGCTTGCTTCGTCTCCGGAGGGAGGCATATAATCCTCTACCTCTTCTTCTGCCGCTCTCTCATGAGGGCTGGTGCCCCCATCCTCCTGCACTGGATCTTGCTGGAGTGGGTTGTCTTCGGCACTGTCCGGTGTATTGTTATCTCCGGTGCCTGAATCTTCATTCTTGCTGTGGCGGGATTTAGAGCGGCGCCGCTGACGCCGGCGCTTGGGCTGTTTCTTGGAGGGGTCATCCTCCTCTGTTCCGTCGCCATTCCCATCCTTTGGGATATCCACCATGTATATGTCATATGATGAGGTGGCATTCCAGTGCCCGGTAGGCGCTGGTTCTTGTTCGTCTCCGGCATCGTCGTCCATACCGTCGATGTCTTCGGAGTCGTAGTCTAGCATGTCGGTTAGATCGTCGACAGCGGCTACCAAGTGGGTGGTGGGTGGGCTTTGAATTTCTTCGTCGTCCGCATCCCAACCGTCCTGGCCGCAGTCCGGCCAGGGCTCTCCTGATAACGAGAGATACTTTAGCGAACTCAGGATGTCGCCGAAAGGTGAGTGTTGAAAGATGTCCGCTGCGGTGAATTCCATGATCGGCGCCCAATCGGATTCGATCGGAGGGGGCGCGGGAGGTTCGGAGTCCGGCAGGGAGTCCGGCACCTCGGAGTCACGAGCTTTATGAGGGACAAGGTCAGTGTTTGGCTCTATCGCCGTAGAGGTTGCAGCCCCCGAGGCGGTGTCTAGCCATCCGTCCTCGATCTGCGCAGCCGGCTCCGAATTGAAGATCGGAGCGAGCTCGAGTGCGGCCTCCAGGGTACTGTCCGGCTGCAGAGCTAAATCATGCTCGCCGTGACAGTGCGGCACGCTCGGCTGTGGCTCGAATCCATCGAGGATCAAGTCCCCGCAGATGTCAGCCGTGAAGTTCAAACTTCCAAACCTGACCTGACGGCCAGGGGCGTAGCTTTCGATCTGCTCCAGATGGCCAAGCGAATTGGCCCGTAGTGCGAAGCCGCCGAATACGAAGATTTGTCCGGGGAGAAAGGTCTCACCCTGGACTGTGTCGTTGATGATGGTCGAAGAAGCCATCGAGCCTATCGGTGATGACACAGAGGAACTCTCAATGAAAGCACCAATGTCGGTGTCAAAACCGGCGGATCTCGGGTAGGGGGTCCCGAACTGTGCGTCTAGGCGGATGGTAACAGGAGACAAGGGGACACAATGTTTTACCCAGGTTCAGGCCCTCTTGATGGAGGTAAAACCCTACGTCCTGCTTGATTAATATTGATGATGTGTGTTACAAGAGTGGATCTTCCACGAGATCAAGGAGGCTAAACCCTAGAAGCTAGCCTATGGTATGATTGTTGTCCGTCCTAAGGACTAAAGCCATCCGGTTTATATAGACACCGGAGAGGGCTAGGGTTACATAGAGTCGGTTACAATGGTAGGAGATCTACATATCTGTATCGCCAAGCTTGCCTTCCATGCCAAGGAAAGTCCCATCCGTACACGGGACGAAGTCTTCAATCTTGTATCTTCATAGTCTTGGAGTCCGGCCGATCATGATAGTTCGGCTATCCGGACACCCCCTAGTCCGGAACTCCCTCAAGCACCACTGGGGTAGCTTTCTTCCTCGACTCCAGCATCATCACATGGACTTCACAGAAACAAGCTGTGGTTGCTCTCTCGTCATGCGAGGCAGAGTACATCGCAGCCTGCAATGCTGCCAGTCAGGCAGTCTGGCTAAGCCGATTGCTGGGTGAGTTGCTTGGACAACCACCTGCAGTTGTGAAACTGTTCGTGGACAACAGATCTGTATTCGAGCTGGCCAAAAACCCAGTGCACCACGAGCAGAGTAAGCATATCGACCTTCGGTTTCACTTCATTTGTGAATGCATTGAGGAGGGCAGGGTGGACATCGAGCACATCAGCACAGATGGCCAGCTTGCGGATGTTTTAACCAAGTCACTGGGCCGTGTCAAGTTCTTGGAGATGAGACTCAAGCTCGGTGTCATGGAGGTCTCTTCGGGGCGCCAGGATTAAGGGGAGAATTGTTGACTTTGTAATCCTGTCGCCTGTTAGCTCTTAGTTTCAGTTTCAGGCTTAGCAAAATAAAACGGCAAGTGCATGAGCCTGTTTATGCCTTGACCGAACTTTCAGTAGCAGATAGGTAGCTTAGGTGTCCATGCGCGTTTCGTGGGATGGCACGAATCAAACGTGCATGGTGGCATCGAGGGCGTGGCGAGTTGGTCGTGGGATGGCACGGCCGGATAGCTCGGGCACGATCCCCTCCTTTCGTTGTTTCCGTTGTTTTGGTTGCTGTTAATAAGAAGAAAGACAGAAAACGCTGCACGAGAGTACGCAGCACAAATAACTCTCTCGAGTCCTTCTCTAGTTTCCTGACTAACAACCTTCAGCTAGATGCAGCTCTGTCTCCAATGGCAATGCCAGAGGGATACAGCTGCGTCACCTCACTTTCTGATTCTGAGTAGGCAGACTAACGGGTTGCAGAAGTATGCACGGTTAATACCGTGAATTTCCTTCACTTTGTGTGTGTATGTATGCAATATTTGGATAGATATGTTCATCAGTGAGTCTTGTTCAGTTAAGTCTAATAAAGAGATTGCCAGCTCAAACATGTTTTACCACCAGTAGCAGGTTCTTATGGAGATCAGAGCTTCACACGGGCAAGTTCCGATTTTCACCGAACCTCCTCGTCGCAGCACCCGATTATTAGTTAACATGATTGCAGATATATGTATGTATGTATCCCTTTTCCTGCAAAAAAAAGGAAGAGAAACAACTTACCGACCAACTAGTGTGTAGGATCATCGCGAGTAAACACAGCTCACTCAGAAAACGTCTGTTAATTTGCACAAGGGACTCTGGTCTGATGAAATACCAACACTTGTTGACACTTGCGTCTTGACAGAAACCCACCACCATCAAGGAAAAAACAGACCAACTAATGCAGCTACAGCTAGTGATCGACTTGGTGTCATGGAGAGGAGACGACGACAACGTGGTCAGCCGGTGACGGAGTGCTCCTTGGCGTTGACGGTGGCTTTGTCGTGGCTGTCCTGCTTGGGTATGATGAGCCCGAACCCTCCCTCATTCCTCTTGTACAGGATGTTCACATCCCCTGCATTCGGACAGTTCAGTTCAGTTAACTTCTCTTTAGTCTAGTTCAGGGTAAGTTCAGTTAACTCCAATATAGTCTAGTTCACATGAGTAGAGTTGAGTTGCATGAAGTGTTTGATGGAGCAAATGCAAAATGCGATGCTGCAATAAGGACATGCATGTCTGCTCGTTCCGGAAGCCGTAGAAGTCGTGGTCGACGTTCTTGAGCTGCTCCAGAACACCATCAAAGGCGCCATCTCGAAACACCTTGGTGCGGTGCTGCTTTGGGAGATTGAATTCTTGGAGAGTAAAACCCTCTTCCAGGACTAGGCGGGCGCTAGGGTTTCCCCTCCTTCCCTCCTGCCGCCGACGGCCGTCGGCCTTGCGCCCCGCCTCCGCCCCCTTCTGCCCTCCCCCTTCCTCCGTCCAGGTCCGCCTCCCCGGGAGGTGGCCGGGGCGGAGCTCGCGCCCCTCACCCGTGGTCCCCTCCTCCCCCGTCTCCCCCGCCGCCGCCGGCGGGCGCCCCCGGCGCTGGCCCGGGTGGTGCCGGCGGCGGCGGGCCTTCTCGTCCTCGCGCGCGCGTGCTCCCTTCCCGGGGCAGGGAGGCGGCAGCGGTGCAGCCCGGCTTGGCTGCGGTCCGGCGGCCCTGCGGTGGCGGCCGGCGGCAGGCGTGGTGATGGCATCGCTCCTTGGCGGCGGGATGGCGTGGTGGTGCTGGGTGGCCGTCGATGCGCCCCCGGCCCGGATCTGGGCCCGACGGGCCCCATCTGGGCCCTAACGGGCCGGCCCCCCGGTGTGGTCTCGTTGTCTGCGGCGCGGTGAGGAGGAGGAGCGGCTCGGACATGGGATGTCGGCATCGACGGCGTGCCGGCAGCAGCGCGAAGGTGGGAGCTTTACGGGCCCACGAGGGCTCGGCCGGGCCTGTGGGCCTACGGGTCTGGTGTGCTCCTGCTATTGTGTCCGGACGGCTATCGTCGCTCACGGTGGAGGTGGGGCCCTCCCGCATGCCGATGGTGTTGATGCCCTAGTCCCGGCTCTGATTCTTCGCCGTGCTGTCCTCACTTCGCGGTGCCGTGCTGAGACGGTGTGGAGGCCTCATGGCCACGTTGGCGCAGGGTGGTGGTTGGTTTGGTGGCTGGATCCAGAGCGCCCGAGGTGTGAAAGTGCATTATATCGACTAGAGGGGGGTGAATATGTGATTTTTATGAATTCTTCACTGAGGAATTTGCCGGTGAGGAAATTCCTTAGTGAAGAACTACTTACAGCGGAATAAGTACTCAGAAGTAAGCATAACAGAATATAGACATAGTCATCATGATGAAATGAAGACAAGCACAGAGTACAGAAAGCGTAATCACAGGATAACACAAGATGAAGACAAACAGACTGAAGAAATTGAACTGAGGAAATTGAGAAAGTCTTCAGTCAAAGTCTTCAAACATAGATATGAACAATCACTCAACACAGTAATGAGGAAATGAAAGAGTTGAGGAAATAGAACCAGTAAGGTTGGTGAAGACAATGATTTGGTAGACCAGTTCCAACTGCTGTCTCAGTTGTACGTCTGGTTGGAGCGGCTGAGTATTTAAACTCGAGGACACACAGTCCCGACACCCAGTCGCTGAGCACGCAACTCAGGACACCAAGTCCTCACCATATTCTCCTTGAACTAAGGTCACACAGACCTCGTCCAATCACTCGTGGTAAGTCTTCAGGTGACTTCCAAACCTTCACAGACTCGGTCACTCGGCGATCCACAATTCCTCTTGGATGCTCTAGACCATGACGCCTAACCGTCTGGAAGAAGCACAGTCTTCAAAGGTAACAAGCGTCGGATCCACGCAGGTTCAATCTCTTCAGTGATGCTCAATCACTTTGGGTTTGTAGGTGTTTGGGTTTGGGTTTTTCCTCACTTGATGATTTTCGCTCAAAGTCCTCGGAGGATAGGATGCTCTCAAATGACAAGTGTCAGTTTCTCTCGGAGCAGCCACCCAGCTAGTGGTTGTAGGGGCGGCTATTTATAGCCTAGGGAGCAGCCCGACATGATAAGACATAAATGCCCTTCAATGATATGACCGTTAGGTGGATAAGATATTTTGGGACAGCTGGCGCGCAGCACAACAACGGTCGGAAATTTGACTCTCAAATTCCTCAGGGCTATCATGTTCCTCACTGTGTAGGCAATCCGCACTGGCGAATTCCTAACTCCTCAGTCAGAACAAATTCCTCAGCGACCAGAAGAACTTCGTCTCTGTCACTGAAGAAATTGACTGAACTGTATGAGATTTCCAAAGGCTTCACTCGAAGGGATTGGTAGGTGTAGGATTTTGAGTTGAGCATCACATGGAAATTTTTCCTTAGTATTTCCTCGACCCCCTTTAACAGTACGGTGTTTCCTATGACTCAAGAAAGAGAAAATGAAACAACGAAAACAAAAGTCTTCACGCTTCATGTTCCTTAAATGAATACCAAGTCTTCAAGGTCACACCAATTTCTTCACTTTCAAAGTCTTCAGAAAGTCTTCAGAATATCAAAGTCTTCAGTCGAAGAACTTCATTTTTAGGGGTCGACTTTCTCTGTAAATATCAAACTCCTCATAGACTTATAGACCTGTGTACACTCATAAACACATTAGTCCCTTAACCTATAAGTCTTCAATACACCAAAATCACTAAGGGGCACTAGATGCACTTACAATGTCCCCCTTTTTGGTGATTGATGACAATATAGGTTAAGTTTTCAACGGGGATAAACATATGAAGTGTAAGTACTAATATTGAGGAATTTGATTGCAAGATATAGAAGAACTCCCCCTGAAGATGTGCATAGTGAGGAATTTGCTTTTGAGGCAATGCACATTTGAAGAGTTGAATCATGGAGATCTCACCCTATATCTTGTAATTCATACACGCATTCTACATATAAATGAAGAATTTGAAATGCATGATGAAATATGGTGGCTGATGTAATTCAGCATGCGTGTATTAACATATAACGAAGAATAAGCATGCAGAGGAACACATCAAAAGTATCAGAGCACCATCGGGTTTAAGATTAGAACTCGATCCAATAAAAGTTTCCGAAGAGCGAGAGTTGTAACTTAGCAAAAAAATGCCCATATAATAGACCCGCTTGAACACTAACTCAAATTTCTCCCCCTTTGTCATCGAATCACCAAAAGGATCGAAACTGAGGACTAACGCCCCTAAAGAATATCAAGTTGATGGAGGAGCGCCAGCATTGTCGGGGTCGGTTGTCGTAGTAGGGCCTGCCGCAGTGTCGTCCAAGTCTTCATTTTCATCAGTGTCGCGCGATGAAGAATAGGAGCTGGCCACCCAGGAAGGAACCTTGACCTTCTTAAATTTCTTTGGTGGAGGTGCGGACCAGTCAAATTCTTCCTTGAGACCCATTTTCTTCAGATCTTCTGCGCTATAGACATGAGATAGAATAGCCCAGGTACGGTTGAAAGTTTCATGGAGGTAGTAGTGGTGTTTCTTCACTTCATTGTGTGTTGAGGTCATGTTGTGAAGAATTGAACCAAACTGACGCTTGACCCATTGATGATTGCGATCAACTTTCTGATGAAGACTGAGGAGTAATTCACGATCAGTCATCACCCTGGGTGCTGTGGCTTGAGGATTTTGCTTGGCAGAGGTGTTGGCGGCAGAGTCATGTGTGGCAGAGTCATCATTGGTGGAGTAGGATGCAGCTTTGTGAAATTGACCATCCAATGGACGAATGCCTTCATCTATCACAGCAGTTGCCTTGCCTTTGTCATCAGCTGAGGAAAATGTCCGTTTGAGGACTTCAATTGGAGGCAAGAAGCTATCGTGGTTTAGAGTATCATCCTTGTAATTGAGTGAAGACCTTATCCTGATGAACCTCATAATCCATGGTGCATAAGGCTTCAGCTCAAATGGTGACATAGCAATATTCACCAGAGTCCTCATGAAGAAATCATGGAAGTTGACGGGAACGCCATGAATGATATTGAAAAGCATATTCTTCATGATGCCAACAACTTCTTCATCATTTGAGTCGTGGCCTTTGATAGGACTCATTTTCTTCGTCAGAATGCGATAGACAGTCCGTGGCACATACAGTAATTCCTTGACAAGGAATTTGGTTCGAGGGGCCTGCCTGGGCTTCAAAGGCTTCATCAGCACTTGCATGTAATGATTTGTAAGCTCAGGTTCGTTGTAGATGCAATGAGCACCTTCACGGGGAGGACTGAGTGGGAGGGCACGAAGCAATTCAGTTGCTGGTGCCTTGTAGTGAGTATTTTCTGACATCTAGTCCAGCACCCATGAGTTCACATCTTCAGAATTTCCTGTGATGTGCAGCGTCGCATAGAATTGAAAAATGAGTTCTTCATTCCAATCACAGATGTCAGTGCAGAAATTCAGCAATCCAGCATCGCGAAGAACACTGAGGACTGGCTCGAAGCCCGGCAGAGATTCCATGTCCACGTGAGGAATGTGTGCATGATCAAAGACTTTGTCTTTGTTGAATAGCACTAAGGAATAGAAATTGGCTTGACTAGCAGTCCAGAAACGCCTCTTCCTTATGCGAGCAGAATCATAAGGGTTGTAATCAGTGAAGAAAACATGCTCGCTAAAGAAATCTTCATCCTTGAACTTTTGCTTGCGTGAGAATGGATCCGTTGGCTTTGGCAGAGGAGTGTTAGTGAGTTGCATCACTACCTCAGGAATCGCAATCTCAGGTTCTTCAGGCTGAGGATTTTCTGGTTCCTCTTCAGTGGCAGTCTGCGTGTTCAAAAGATCAGCAGCAGCAGGTTCTTCAGCACTTGTGGCTGGAATTTCTTCATGCACAGACGAGGTGGGATGAGTTTCTTCAGAGCCCAGCTAAATGGCTGGTGCAGGGGACTGAGGTATTTGTTGTATTGGGGTGAAGAGTGGAGAATTGGGATGCTGACTTTCCCAAAAGTCATCATTCATCACAGGCGTAGTGCATACAATATCCATGTCTTCATCTTTAATTTCTTCAACACCAGCCTCTTCAGTTGTGAACTGAGGCATTGGCGAGAAAACAACAGGCGTTGAAGGGATCGCATCCACTTCAATTTCTTCATCAATCTGCTCTGACGAAGTAGCAGAATGATTTTCTTCATCAGATCCGCTAGGGATCACATATTCTTCACCAAAAGGAACAAGGTCCTTTGATGGTATGGTGGAAATCGGAACAACATCAATCGGATTTTCAAACGAGCTTGTCCTAGGCTTCATCTTCTTTGGAGCTGACGATTCTGAAGCAGCTGATGCTTTCCTTTTCTTCACTGCATCTCACTCTGCAGCCTTGGTCTTCTTCACATCTGATGCAGATGGAAGGATAAGAGTTGGTGTAGGCGCGGGAGGAGCTGAGGAATCTGTTTAAATTTCCTTAGGCGCAACTATTGCAGTTGCCCTAACTTCTTCAGTTTCTTCGGGCGCACCACTAGTGGATGCCCTGGAAATTTCTTCAGCGGCTGGAATGGAGTAATTAGCCCTGGAACTAGCATTTTCTTCAGCAGGCTGAAAGACATCATCGGGGTTGGCATGTTCTTCAGTTGGCTGAGCAGAGGCTCCAGCTTGAGGAACTTCTTGTTACGTAGAAGCTGCAACATTGGTGAGCTTCTTAGACATGTTGACAAATCTGACTTTAGCTCCTTGCCAATCAGCAAAATAAGCATTGAAATCATCGCTAAGGGCTTTGATTTCAGACTGGATCTTGAGGAGTTCATCAGTTGTCATTTTGACAACGTTTTTCCTCAGGAACTTCTCTTTCCTGAACTGAGCCTTCTTGATCTGCCTAGCCTTCTCAAATTTCCATTTCTCTTCAGTGATGAAATGGGTCAGCATGTGACTTTGGCCAGGAGTCAAATGAAAATCAGGCATAGGGGTGTCTGGATCCTTGTGCCAAAGATCAATGTAATCGAGGATCGCCCTTGGATCCAAAAGCAGTGGCACAGGTGTGCCTTTGGCTCTAGCGGCCCTTTCTTGTCTGTCTCTGATGATTTCTGCAAGTTCATCATCATCAACTTCATCGTCAGATGGCACTTGGAAGGCAACCTGTTTCTTCTTCAGACTTGGCCGAGGAGCTCGACCAGCCGTTGCCTTTGTCTTCAGCAGAGTGGGGCCTGATGAAGAGTTTGGTGCAGCTGAGGAACTCGCTGAGACACCAGAGGCAATAGTGATGCTTGCAGTCCTTTGTCACGTGGCCAGATGTACAGGTGCTGAGGACTTTGCCGGAGCAGCTGAGGACTTTGGGGGAGGAGCTGAGGATTTTGGAGGAGCAGGAGCAGCATGAGGAACTGGCCGTGAGGGCTTTGAAGAATCTGGCCGTGAGGGCATAGTTGGTGAAGCACTTGGCTTGTGAGCGGGCTTCTTTGCCATTGATTTTCTAGGCTTGACAGAGGCCTCATTGGCAGCAGCAGTAGCAGAGTCTTCATTGAATTTCCTCACTACTTCTTTGGCTTGTCTCGCCAACTTGGCTTGGCGTTTGGCCCATTCTTCAGGAAAATCCTCACCACGCTTGATGCTGGTGGGGTCAGCTTCTTGGCCAGGTGCCAATGGAGCTCTTGGGCATGGAGGATTTAGTGCGAATTTCTTCATATACTTTGGAGTAACATACATGTACTCCCTCCATTCTCTTGCCCATCTCCTTTCAATCCTCTGTATGCGCACCTTGCGCTGATTTTTGTTCTCCTTTCCGAACTTGGCCTCATCAGGTGTGCAATAGTCAGCATAGATGTCCTCAGGTATTTCAAACGCAGTCATGACCTCAGGCCTCTTTCCTCCTTTGTGTGGCTTCTTACCGTCTCCCATATTCTTCAGTTGAGGAATTTGAACAATCGAATTCTCTGAAGAAGTATGCAACTTTTCTTCGAGGAACGCTGTAAATGAGTAAAGTTGATGAGAACCTAGTGATTCAGCAGCGGACATGAGTACCTGTGAACAGAGTATAGTTGCGAGGAATTTTGAGAGGTCATATGCGTTCTCAGAAAGTTTTTCAAAAAGAACAAGTTTGAGGAATTTGACCAGATGAGCCTTGAAGAATTTCACTAAGCGTTCTTTGTCTTAGGTTCCAGAGTTATATAGATCGGGGATCCACACAATTGAGGAATCTTGAAGAAAAATGATGCTTAGAGAAACGAATCAAGAACAGATGACTAGTGAGGTGTTTTGTGTGTGAGGATTTGAAGAATAAAACACCTTTGAAGATTTTGTAGAGAAAATTTGAATCAAAGAGGGCAGTAAAAGTAACTTTTAATTACCCTTGATGAAGAACACAACGAACTGAGAAGTGTAGATTTGAAGCTCGTCAGTTCAGATCTTCCACGCCCTAACTCGGTGGAGGAAGACAGCTACGGCGGCGGCGGAGTGAAGATTTCCGTGGCCGGCGCGAGTACGACGGCGACGAGGTCGAGGCAGTGAAGCTCTTCCTCACCGGCGACAATGGAGTAGCGGCGGCGCTAGGGTTTGAGAAGCTCGAGCGAGAGAGAGTGCGGTCGAGCAGAGTAAAGGAAGTGAGGAAGGGGAGAGGGGTATTTATAGTCGCAGTGAAAAACTGTTCGCCCGAAGATTTAGGACGAACGTGCCCTTGACCCTTCTCATTCGCATGACATGTGTCACCCACGTACTGAAAAGTGGAGATCGTGTTAGATCGTGGGTGAATAGATAAGTCTATCGTGGGATACGGAACGTTTTGAGAGGCAAAGCCGAAAATTTGGATAAGATAAGTTAAAAGTTCCATTCGCAATTTCTTCAGCTAACAAGGATACATTGAAGATTTTGAACGAGTTTCAAATAGAACGCACATGAAGAATTTGTGAATAGATTGGGTTGAGTATAGCATAGAGGAGAAAGGGTCCGATCACATTCACTTAGCAGAAAATGCAACTTGAAGAAATAGCCATAAGTGAATGCTGTAGAGGACGTAAACCCATATATATATTTAGCCAATGAAGAAAAATGACGGAAACAGTGAAGATTTTGCAAAGTTGAAGAGTTTGAAAAACTTAAGAATTTCAAAACTGAGGAATTTCAAAAAAAATGAAGATTTTCAACTTTGGTGGTGGCGTGACCCACCGTATAAGAATGATGATTTCAGACACCGCGTACAATTGTCGTAGGGTTCTGAGAATCAAATTCTTCATTAATTTCTTCACACTTAGAGTGTTATTCTTCATTGACTGAAGAAAAATGTTTCTTCATGTGTTGCACATCTAAGTCATCAATTTTGCATAAGTGTTAGGATGAGTGTCCCTTTCAAAGAGCATTCGAAGACTCTAAGATATTTAGCTCACACCGCAACTTGCTAAATCTCTTCTCATCCAAGGGCTTTGTGAAGATATCAGCTAGCTGTTCTTCAGTCTTCACGTGCTCGATGGAGATGTTGCCCTTCAAGACATGATCACGAAGAAAATGATGACGAATCTGAGTGTGCTTTGTCTTCGAGTGCTGAACTGGGTTGTGAGCAATCTTGATGGCACTCTCATTGTCACAGTAGAGAGGCACATTCTTCATGTTGATGCCGTAGTCCTTGAGAGTTTGCTTCATCCACAGCAATTGAGCACAGCAAGAACCAGCAGCAATATACTCAGCTTCCGCAGTAGACAATGATACGCAGTTTTGTTTCTTCGAGGACCAACAGACCAAAGATCGGCCGAGGAAATGACAAGTACCAAATGTTTACTTGCGGTCCACACGATCACCAGCATAGTCAGAGTCAGAATATCCAATGAGATCAAAAGTAGAGCCCTTGGGGTACCATAATCGTAGTGTTGGTGTGTGAGCTAGATATCGAAGAATATGCTTCACAGCCTTATGGTGTGATTCCTTCGGTGTAGCTTGAAATCGGGCACACATGTAAACACTAAGCATTATATCTAGCCTAGATGCACATAAGTACAATAAAGAACCAATCATGGAGCGGTATACCTTGTGATCGAAGTCAATACCATTTTCATCAGTGCATAGATGGCCATTTGTGGGCATAGGAATTTTGACGCCTTTGCAATCTTGCATGCCGAATTTCCTCAGAACATCCTTGAGGTATTTCTCCTAAGATATGAATATGCCATTGTGCTGTTGACGAATTTGAAGACCTAAGAAGAATTTCAACTCTCCCATCATAGACATTTGATATTCTTCACTCATAATATAGGCAAATTCGTCACTATAACGTTGGTCAGTACAGCCAAAGGTAATATCATCAACGTATATTTGGCACACAAACAGTTCACCATCATAAGATTTAGTAAAGAGAGTAGGGTCGAGTGAACCGGGTGTGAAGCCATTCTTCACGAAGAATTCCTTCAAAGTATCATACCACGCCTGAGGGGCCTGCTTGAGGCCATAGAGGGCCTTGTTGAGTCTGAAGACTTTGTCAGGATTATTTGGATCTTCAAAACCTGGGGGTTGAGCAACATATACTTCTTCCTCAAGCTTACCATTGAGGAATGCACTTTTCACATCCATTTGATATAAAGTGATATTATGATGGTTAGCATAAGCAAGTAATATGCGAATAGCCTCAAGTCTAGCAACAGGTGCAAAAGTTTCATCGAAATCAATTCCTTCAACTTGTGTGTAGCCTTGAGCTACAAGTCGTGCCTTATTCCTCACCACAAGGCCATTTTCATCTTGCTAGTTGCGGTAGATCCACTTTGTGCCAATGATATTATGCTTGCGAGGATCTGGACATTTGACCAGTTCCCAGACATTGTTGAGCTCGAACTGATGTAATTCTTCTTGCATGGCCTGTATCCACACAGGCTCTAGAAATGCTTCATCTACCTTAGTGGGGTCTATGATGGAGACAAAAGCATAGTGCCCACAAAAGTTAGATAAGTGTGAAGATTTTGAGCGTGTGAGAGGACCTGGTACTTCAATGTCATCGATGATCTTATCAACTTGCACTTCTTTTGCAACGCGAGGATGAGCTAGTTGTCGTCGAGGAACTTGATCAACATTTTCTTCAGCATTGTCTTCAGGTGCATTAGCTCGACGATCTTCGCGTTCTGGAATGAATTCTTCAGCAGATTCTTCATTAGGAATGACATCCTCAGTCGCCTTGAACTTGATAGAATCCTCGGGTGCTGGTTCATCTATCACAGAAGGTAGGTGCTCTCTTTGCGAGCCATTAGTTTCATCGAACCGCACATCTACACTTTCAACAACCTTGTGAAGAGCGTTGTTGAAGACTCTGTAGGTGTGCGAGTCCTTTCCGTAACCAAGCATAAAACCTTCATGTGCTTTCGGTGCAAATTTAGCATTGTGATGAGGACCTCTAATCCAACATTTAGCACTGAAGACTTTGAAATAACTCACATTGGGTTTCTTGTCAGTGAGGAGTTCATAGGAAGTCTTCTTGAAGAATTTGTGAAGATATACTTTGTTGATGATGTGGCACGCGGTATCAATTGCATCAATCCAAAAACGACGAGGCGTTTTGTATACATCAAGCATAGTGTGAGCCATCTCAACAAGAGTTCTGTTCTTGCGCTCCACGACGCCATTTTGCTGAGGGGTATAAGGAGCAGATAACTCATGAGTAATACCAAGTTCAACAAGATAGTCATCAAGACCCGAATTCTTGAACTCAGTTCCATTGTCACTCCTGATGTGCTTGATCTTCACACCAAAGTTAGTTGAAGCCCTCGAGGAGAATCGTTTGAAGACTTCCTGCACTTCATGTTTGTAAGTGACAATGTGTATCCATGTGTAACGAGAGTAATCATCAACAATAACAAAGCCATATAGAGATGCATCATTATTGACTGCTGAGTAATGATTAGGACCAAAGAGGTCCATGTGAAGCAATTCGAATGGACGAGTAGTGGTCATGATAGTCTTCGCTGGATGCTTGGCCTTGGTCATTTTTCCAGCTTCACAGGCTCCACACAAGTGATCCTTGAAGAATTTGACATTCTCAATGCCAATGACATGCTTCTTCTTCGCAAGCGTGTGCAAATTCCTCATGCATGCGTGACCAAGTCATCGATGCCATAGCCAGCCTTCTAAAGCTTTTGCAAGTAGGCACACGGCTGGTTGTGGTCCTGTAGAGAAATCAACAATATACAGATCTCCTCTCCTAAAGCCTTCGAAGACTTTGGAATGGCCAGCTTCCATGATCACAACACAATGATACTTGCCAAAGACAACAACCATATCAAGATCACAAAGCATTGAGACAGACATGAGGTTGTATCCTAAGGACTCAACAAGCATGACTTTGTCCATGTGTCATCCTTTGAGATCGCAACCTTACCTAGACCCAATACCTGACTTTTGCCTTTGTTAGCAAAGATGATATGCTTCAGATGTGAGGGTGATAAAGGAGCATCCATCAATAGGTTCTTGTCACCAGTCATGTGATTTGTACATCCACTATCGAGCACCCACTCAGTGGCTTTGGGTTGATCATCCTGCAGATGAATTAGTGCAACTTACGAACTCATATACTTCATCAGTGAAGAATATGATATCAAATTCATCAGATGAATTTCATCAAAGTGTAAAACAGATATAGCAGTATGAGGACGTGTGAAATGAAAGTTCATTTCATCATGATTCACGTGCGTCCTTTCAGGCACTTTTGTCAGGTCCCCGGCAAATTCTTCAAACGTTAAAGCACGTCTGGGGACCTGACCCTGCGGAAGAAATTAGTTCTTTTTCTTCACCACCCACAGCTGAAGGGGTGGCAAAGAGTTCATCACTCTACGAGCTCCATACGATAATGGTGGCATAGAAGCCAATCCATTTCGTTTCACATAAGAGGGGTTAGGGTAAGCATATGAATAAGCAGATAAATTCTTCGAGGACTTATGAACATATTGGTTTGAAGAATAATGCACATATTCATAGCCCTTAGCTCTACCCTGTGAAACAGAGTTGTTAGCACAATGATAATCATATGAGGACTTTGATCCTTTTGAGGAATTTGATCCACGTGAGGAATTTGGTCCATATGAAGAGTTTGATCTGGGGTTCCTATTCTTCACTGGTGGTGTCATGAGGACATTCACCTGAAGACTTTCAAGATAACTTTTGGGAACCCAGATTTTCTTCATAGGGGAACCGTTCCTGCAGTTAGTGCCAACATATCTAGCAAATACTTCACCATTCTGATTTTTGAACAGTTTATAGTTGGAGTCAAATGACTCATCAGAAGAATGAGGAGATTCACATGTAAAGCCAGATAAGTTAGATGGATCAACTGGAGGTCCCTTTTGCAGCAACCCATGAGGTTTTGGGGTACTGCTCAGGTTTCCAATATGTTCCATCAGCATTGAGTTTCCTCTCAAAGGCAATACCCTCTTTCCTAGGGTTTCTGTTGAGGATCTGCTTTTTGAGCACATCACAAAGAATCTGATGCCCTTTGAGGCTTTTGTACATGCCTGTCATGTACAATTCCTTCAGCCCTGCATCGTCAGTGATACTAGCAATGTCCTCAGATGAGGAATTAGTGATAGCAGAGGCAGGTGAAGAATTTGTAACATTGAAGCATTTGAACATTCAGGTGAAGAATTAGCAGATTCACGTTCAATGCACTTTAAGCATGGAGGAACAAATTCTTCCTGAGTAGCGCTGATTTGTTGAGCAAGTAATGAATCGCGCTCCTTCTGAAGATCTTCATAACTCACTCTTAGCTTCTCAAGATCTTGCTTTCTTTGAAGAAATTCATAAGAAAGCTTCTCGTGATCAGATAAGAGAGTGTTATGATGACTTTGAAGGTTGTCAAACTTAGACTGAAGTCTCTGAAGATTTTCAGTTAAGTCTTTAGTGCGGTCCATTTCATCACCCAACATATCATCACTTTTGTCTAGCATGTTTTGAAGTTTTTCAATAGCCTTTTGTTGTTTCACAGCAATCTTAGCAAGTTTAGAGTAGCTGGGCTTAAGATTTTCATCAGATTCATCCTCACTTGATTCAGAGGAGGGGTATTTAGTTACGTTGGCACCCTTTGCCATGAAGCAATAGGTGGGAGCGTAGTCATCATTATCTTCGTCAGCCTTGTTGGTGAGGTCAATTTCTTCAGAGTTGAAGATGGACTTGCTGACGAATGCAGTAGTGAGAGCCAGACTCGCCACACCATACTCGGACTCCTTAGATGACTCCTCTTCCTCATGTTCCTCAGATTCAGCTTCAGAGTCCATTTCCTTGCCAATGAATGCCCGAGCCTTCTTGGAGCTGCTCTTCTTGTGAGATGAAGACTTCAAGGATTTTGATGATGAAGATTTTGACGATTTCTTCTTCTTCTTAGCATCATCAGAATTGTAATCCTTGTATTTCTTCTACTTTAATTCCTTTTCCCACTGAGGACAATCTTGAATATAGTGACCAGGTTTCTTACATTTGTGGCATAGCCTTCTCTTATAGTCACTTGATGAGGAATCACTACTCCTTGAGGATTTTCCAAAGCGACCACGTCTTGAGAACTTCTGGAACTTCTTCACGAGCAGTGCTAGCTCCTGGCTCAGTTCTTCAGGATCACCAAGGCTGCTGGTAGAGTCTTCTTCCTCAGACTCAGAGACTGCCTTGGCCTTCAGAGCACGTGGTTTGCCATAGCTCGAACCATATAGATCTCTCTTCTCAGCAAGCTGGAACTCATGAGTGTTTAGCCTCTCGAGGATATCAGCGGGATCAAGCGACTTGTAGTCAGCACGCTCTTGAATCCTCAGTGCGAGAGTGTCAAATGAAGAATCGAGTGATCTCAGCAATTTCTTCACCACCTCATGGTCGGTGATATCAGTGGCGCCAAGCGCTTGAAGCTCATTTGAGATATCAGTGAGGCGATCGAAGGTTTGCTAAACATTTTCATTGTCGAGTCTTTTGAAGCGGTTGAAGAGATTGTGAAGAACATCAACACGAGAGTCACGTTGAGTTGAAACTCCTTCGTTTACTTTGGAGAGCCTATTCCAGATAAGCTTAGCAGTTTCCAAAGCACTCACTCTACCATACTGCCCTTTACTCAGATGGCCACATATGATATTCTTTGCTTGAGAATTGAGTTGCTTGAATCTCTTTACATCAGCAGCATTCAGGGAAGGTGTGACTGAGGGAACACCATTTTCCACAACATACCAGAGATTGTTGTCAATTTCCTCAAGATGCATTCGCATCTTATTCTTCCAGTAGGGGTAGTCCGTGCCATTGAAGGTAGGACACCCAGCGGAGACCTTGATCATACCTGCGGTCGACATAACTATAACTCCAGGTGGTTAAACCAAAATCACATAGAACAAGGGAGTACCTTGCTCTGATACCAATTGAAAGTGCGTTATATCGACTAGAGGGGGGGTGAATAGGCAATTTTTATGAATTCTTCACTGAGGAATTTGCCGGTGAGGAAATTCCTTAGTGAAGAACTACTTGCAGTGGAACAAGTACTCAGAAGTAAGCATAACAGAATATAGACATAGTCATCATGATGAAATGAAGACAAGCACAGAGTACAGAAAGCGTAATCACAGGATAACACAAGATGAAGACAAACAGACTGAAGAAATTGAACTGAGGAAATTGAGAAAGTCTTCAGTCAAAGTCTTCAAACATAGATATGAACAATCACTCAACACAGTAATGAGGAAATGAAAGAGTTGAGGAAATAGAACCAGTAAGGTTGGTGAAGACAATGATTTGGTAGACCAGTTCCAACTGCTGTCTCAGTTGTACGTCTGGTTGGAGCGGCTGAGTATTTAAACTCGAGGACACACAGTCCCGAACACCTAGTCGCTGAGCACGCAACTTAGGACACCAAGTCCTCACCATATTCTCCTTGAACTAAGGTCACACAGACCTCGTCCAATCACTCGTGGTAAGTCTTCAGGTGACTTCCAAACCTTCACAGACTCGGTCACTCGGCGATCCACAATTCCTCTTGGATGCTCTAGACCATGACGCCTAACCGTCTGGAAGAAGCACAGTCTTCAAAGGTAACAAGCGTCGGATCCACGCAGGATCAATCTCTTCAGTAATGCTCAATCACTTTGAGTTTGCGGGTGTTGGGTTTGGGTTTTTCATCACTCGATGATTTTCGCTCAAAGTCCTCGGAGGATGGTATGCTCTCAAATGACAAGTGTCAGTTTCTCTCGGAGCAGCCAACCAGCTAGTGGTTGTAGGGGCGGCTATTTATAGCCTAGGGAGCAGCCCGACATGATAAGATATAAATGCCCTTCAATGATATGACCGTTAGGTGGATAAGATATTTTGGGACAGCTGGCGCGCAGCACAGCAACGGTCGGAAATTTGACTCTCAAATTCCTCAGGGCTATCATGTTCCTCACTGTGTAGGCAATCCGCACTGGCGAATTCCTAACTCCTCAATCAGAACAAATTCCTCAGCGACCAGAAGAACTTCGTCTCTGTCACTGAAGAAATTGACTGAACTGTATGAGATTTCCAAGGCTTCACTCGAAGGGATTGGTAGGTGTAGGATTTTGAGTTGAGCATCACATGGAAATTTTCCTTAGTATTTCCTCGACCCCCTTTAACAGTACGGTGTTTTCTATGACTCAAGAAAGAGAAAACGAAACAACGAAAACAAAAGTCTTCACGCTTCATGTTCCTCAAATGAATACCAAGTCTTCAAGGTCACACCAATTTCTTCACTTTCAAAGTCTTCAGAAAGTCTTCAGAATATCAAAGTCTTCAGTCGAAGAACTTTATTTTTAGGGGTCAACTTTCTCTGTAAATATCAAACTCCTCATAGACTTATAGACCTGTGTACACTCATAAACACATTAGTCCCTTAACATATAAGTCTTCAATACACCAAAATCACTAAGGGGCACTAGATGCACTTACAAGGTGCGGGTTGGGATCGGGGGAAACCCCCGTCGGTGTGGCCGACTCCGGCGCGGTGGCGCCCGTGGGTGCCACCTGACCTTCCGGGAGGGCGTCGGGGGCTACCCTTCCTTTCGCCTCGTCGTGTATCGGGGGAAACCCTTGGCAGCAACGTCGTCATCGTCGCGATCCTTCTTCGAGGTGTTGATTGGTGCCGGCGCTTCGGAGTCTTGGAGCCTAGTGGAAGAGCCCGGTGGGCGCAGCGATCGCGATGCTTCTTCGTTTTTGTTGATCCGCCGTTGTCGGCATTTGTTTCTTTTGCTCTTTCTCTGTCGTTTCTTTTGGTCGTGACTGTGCTGCTTCTGCCCCAGCATCTATCCTGTATGGTTCGGTTGGTTGCTTTATATACAAAGCGGGGGAACCCTTTTTCGGCAACACCTTGGTGCGCACAACCAGTGGCGGAGACAAGGGGGGGGGGGGGGGGGGGGCTAGTATACGCTAGTTAATTAGCGATATGTTTCACGTACAAAGTTACTTGGCCCCCTATCTTGACGTGAATTATATGAAAAAAAGAAAAAATAAACCAGGCCTATGTGAAAGCCCACAAAAAAGTTGTTTGTGTGCAAGTCCATTGCAAGGCCTGATTTGCCGTTTGGCCTCCACTAACCTCGGCGCTGGGAATTCCCTCCCGTCATTTGCGCGTGGGTGGATTAAGGTCGCTGCCGTCGTGTGCCCGTCCCGCCTACCCGCCTGCCGCCTTTACTATCCCTGCCCGTGATTCGGTTCATACGGCAACGCAGGATGATCCTCTCACGAATTCTTAAGTCTGCAACCAACGAATTGACCAAGGTTAATATACCTTAACTAATCCCTCTCAGTTCTCATCTTGTAGTGTTATAAATCATATTTTAATTATTTTGGCTGTGTGATTTGTGATGCGTTGCCATGCTAGGTCGTAGGCACCCACAAATTGTTTGAAACCTCGGACCGATCAATGCCACCTCGAGCACGGCTGCATTGGTAAGCAGTGATGGTTATTACGCGTCTGCCAACGACAAACAGCCGATCTACTTTGACCTAGCAGCAAAGCCGCAGAGGGGACGACAAGGGTCTAGATTTTATTCTCTAGGTATGTATTTTGGCAACACTGATAAATTTTTCCTAGTACAACAACAAAATTTTATAATACTAGTGATGATTTTTCATTCAAACCTGTATACAATAATTGTTGTTTTCTGTATATCATAAATTTCCATATGACAATGTTTTGTAGCAAGGCATGTCATGTCATATTTTGGAGTAGTTTGAATATCAACTTGGTGTTTTGTGGAATTATTGACCTATATTAGCTATAGCTAGACACACTCGAGCTGAAAAATATAATAAAATTGTGTGTATCTAGGCAAAATAAAATGTGAATGATACTTGGATATAAAACTATTATGTAGTTTGTGAAGCAAAACAATATTATGGCTTTACCACCTTCTTGGCCCCCCTACGCCTAAATCCTGGCTCCGCCCTGCCTGTAAACCAACAACATAGTTGATGAGCTCACACATGAGAGGCTGGCACCACTTAATACAGTGACATATATGATCACTCAACCACAGCACTAGAATTCACATTCTTCATAAACACTAACTGTAATTCCTGCACTCGATTAGATGGTAAATGGATAAAAGGTGCAAAATTGTCAGTCAAAACAACTGAAACATGTGGCATTTTCCTGAACACAGCATCAAAGAGAGATTGATATGTTGGTCAATCAGTGCAGTGGTCACCTTGGTGAGCACCGTCTCCTCGTCCTCGGCGCCGATGACCTCGACGAGCTCGTTGTCCTCCTCATCCTGCTCCTCTGCGCGCCTCCGATTCATCTTCGACATCGGACAATCCAGCTTTCTCGAGCACGGCTGCTCACCAAATTGTTTGAAACCTCGGACCGATCAATGCTTCCTCGAGCACGGCTGCATTGGTAAGCAGTGATGGTTATTACGCGTCTGCCAACGACAAACAACCGATCTACTTTGACCTAGCTGCAAAGCCGCAGAGGGGACAGGGGTCTAGATTTTATTCTCTAGGTATGTATTTTGGCAAGACTGATAAAATTTTCTCTAGGACGAATGCTACGTAATAAAAGTGACTGACCCCAAAAATAAAATATGTCGACTGGCATGTAGCCAATCCCATTCTTTAAGCACATATTCATCACAGACATGTGCCTCCTTTTTTAAAACAATCACAGACATGTGCCTTGAGAAGATCGCGTCATCCTTCAACGAGTTGAAGGTGTTGAGCCTCACAAAGTTCGAGGCCTATGGGGGGTTTTGGCCTTTTTATACCAGGTCCACAAAGTTGCTCGGCTCCTATGTAACACTCGGATGCTAGAAGAGCAACAATTTAGTGATACATCTGAGGTGGCAGACTATATTCTTGAGCAACCGGGGGTGCTGGACTATCAAACGCTTAAAGAGGCCTTTGCATGGCGTAGTCACCCGTGGAGGGTTTCTTTTGGTTGCTTGGATTTTGTTCAATATTACCCCGAAGCATTTCAATGCTTATGCGCATGGCTCAAGTTCCTGGATCTTAGTCGATGATAATCCCCTCACGTCAGAAGGTTGATTGGAGCATGCTGAAATCTTGAGAAATTATGGGTATATTCAACTCTTTCTTTTACTACATGTCAAATTTCACACACATGCTATTTTTACTTTTTGTTATCTCTAATAATGCTAGAGCATATATAAAAATTACAACTGTTTCCTGTCCTTGTCAGTTTATTACTCAAAACTAGAAAATATTTACTTACCCCACAACAATGTATTTCTTAAAATTGAATTATTATCTTAATCCAAAATGTTAAATGTCTTGTTAAGTTAAGTTCTTCCTGTATTTACTTCTTTTTTGCGGGGTTCACGCATTTACTTCTTTAGTACTTGCTTCCTATGGAAGTTTAAGCTGTCACATTCTGGTCATGGGCCGAAGTGGGGATGATGTTCTAGCCGCCATGGGATCATGGTGCAATAAACTAAGAGAGTTGCGAGTCTTAATTACCTGGGCTCAATGGTGTCATGGTGACTAAACGAGGTCTTCTTGTTGTTTCTGGGGGTTATCCAGAATTCAAATGTGTTTTGTATTGGTGCAGGAGAATGACCAGTCAGGTGCTTTCCCAGTTTGCAATTAGGCATCCGAAGTTGACCTGCTTCCGCCTCATCATGTATCCCAAACATGATGATAATGTCTTTAGTACTCTTAATGATGGTTTCAGGATCATTCTCCCATCCTAAAACTTGCTTACGCGCCTTTCTCTGCCTGGATTTCTTACCGACGATGGGCTTGAATCAATTGGTTCAAGTGCCAATCAAATTGAAGCTATTTCTATCGCTTATGTTGGGGGCAACAACTGTGGTCTGAATAGCATCCTACAAGATTGCATGAAACTGAAGAGGTAGAGGTCAGGGACTGCCCATTTGGGGAAGATGTGTTGTGGAAAAACCATGCCACACTCGAGAACTTACGGCCCCTCTCTACGACCTCGTGCCCATTGACCCTTGCCGGTTGTCATTGAGATACAAATACGAATGATAAGGTTACCGTTCTTATGGCAAAATGATAAGCTTATCTTGGAGATATGGGTCAGTCAGGGGCGAATCTACGTACAGGCCTATGGGGGCATGTGCCCCCCTCCCTCCCTCATGTGCCCCCGCCGTAGATGTGCTGGTCGAAGGAGACGGAGGAGGAGGAGACGCACATGGGCGCTAGGGCCTCCTCTAGCTTGCGGCGCTCGTCCATGGCGCGTCGATGGTTTGCCGGCGGTGTGAGAAGAGGCGGGAGTGCTGGGGGTGATCGGGGCGAAAACAGAGGGTGGGAGTGCTGGGGATGATCGGAGCGAAAACAGAGGGTGGGAGCGATGTGGATGATCGGGGCAAAAACAGAGGGCGGGAGTGCTGGGGATGATTGGGGCAAAAACAGAGGGTGGGAGTGCTGGGGATGATTGGGGCGAAAACAGAGGGTGAGAGTGCTTGCTCTGGATTCGCTGACTTGCCATGGCCAAGTCAGCCACGCACAGTCCCGCTACCTTAGCCCACCCGCTAGCCGTGAGATTTCCAATCAAAATGTAAGAGAAACAATCACACAGTAAATCTAGAAACTGATCATGATGATCTGCTAGTTTTTGGAAACAATCAAACAGTCAATCAGTCAATTTTTTGGAAAAAAAATCATTACTTTTGGACTGGATTTTAGCACTGTAATATTGGAAACAGTCAGAAGATTCTGGAAACAATCAATTACTCAAGATTTTTCAATGATATTGAAACAATCAGAATTTTCCAAAGTGAAAATCGATCCCTGGATATAATTAAGGTGCAAACATCAGAACAATTATTGGAGAAGTTAAAAGTGGGTGTCAAACTTTTAATCTGAACACGTTTGTTTTAGCTGTTGTCAAAGAACATCTAATTTGAACATTTGTGAGTTAACACTGATTTTTTTTGCGAGGTAGTTAACACTGATTTTCTTTTTTCACAACAAAGATTTTCTTTGACAACAGCAAAAATGACAGTAGCAGCAAGGAAAATCAGTGTCAATGGAATGTTAACACTAGATGAAAACAATTTCAACAAGATAGCTTCAAAATACAGTGCCTACTCCGAAGGACGTCTGTGTACTGCTGGCAAACTAAAAGAACAGCCTACTCCCAACATTTTACCAACACTACTCCTATTCATTTTGGTCATTCTGGACATTTCAATTGTGTACCTTTTGAACAATTATAGGGAAATCCTCTTCTGGCCTGCCACCTCTGATGTATCACTAAATTGCACCTCTTCTAGCCCCCGAGTGTTACATAGGAGCCGAGCAACTCTGTCAAGAGAGATGGCTCCGTTGAGTTTAAGGCTTTTGAGGTTTGGGCATCTGCTCACTAGGTTCTCAAATACCATGAAATCAACATCCCCCCTATGCACGAAAAGTTCAGAGTTTCCAGAATACAGTTTTCGTGAAACTCATGTAGCCATGGAAGGGTGTAATCTTCAAGGATGCAGTTCTCCACTAGGAGCTCTGTTAGTTTGTTGCAGCATAGAGAGTAGAAAGAAAGTTAGAACTAATGATAGGCATGGAAAAGAAAAATAAACAATAGTAGCTCCAGATCATGCAAAAAGTTTGAACACTTTCACACATGAACTCGGTCTCGGAGTATATTAAATTGTTACTGGAACTTGCATCTATTTCAAAGACGTGCGAAAGGAATTATCAAATGAAGCACACACAAAGAGCTCACATGCTTAGCTTAAAAAAAATCTTTGCAAGATGACTACTAGATCACACACACCAAAAAAGTGCCGTAAATAGAAAGGAAGAAATCCCCGGTAGTTGGCTAAAAAGAAGACCAAACAACACTCGTACATCTACTCGAATGAAGCACAGAGACTCACCTGCAACTCGCTGCAATGTTTCCGAGGCCGGCCGTGGTAAAGTCCTCGCACTTGGTGAGGCTCAGCACCTTCAACTCGTTGAAGGATGACGTGATCTTCGCAAGACAGTCCGTGATGTAGATGCGCTTGAAGATAATCTTGTTTAGGTTCCAGGAGGAGGCGGCGGCATGGATCCACGGCGCCGCGTTGACGACCCATGGTGAGGACTTGCTGCTCTAGAGAGGCGGCCGCGGATTTGGCAGGTAGTCTGCAAAGCGGGCCTTGCCCTTGACCTCGAGGGTGTGGACGTTGGGGTACCTCTGGACGATCACAATGGGGCTTACAGCGTAGGAATTCCCAATCCTAATGCTGCCTCAGCTCCCGTGCTCGATCAAACACCAGCGCTGATTGACGCTCGCGGGGCGCCGCGATCGGCAAAGGGGAGGCGTGCGATGATCTCCCACCAGAGATTGTCAGAGAGCGAGGGCATGACGCCCGCGGGGTACGGTTGGGGCCGGCGCCGGCGCTCCAACTTCGGCGTCCAGCGGTGTAAGGTATCATGCTCGACTCTCTCTCTCTCTCTCTCTCTCTCTGAATTACGACTGTGCGGAGGAGCAATGTCGTCTTGGTTACAGCTTTGAAGCTAAGCAGCCCTTTTTATACACCACTGAAGCTGGCCGGGTACTTAACAACGTGTCCATGGCCTCAGCCGGCCGACCGCGGGCCATGCGTGTGCATGGGCGAATTCACGTACAACTTTTTTTTAGGGAATTCACGTATT
>NC_057807.1:707505842-707515012 GCF_018294505.1 Triticum aestivum
ATGGCGTGGCCGTAGGTCGGGACGGAGTGATCCCCCCTGGCGAAGGCGTCGCGGTGTAGGGCCGAGATGATGGTGCGGCGGGCGGGGAGAGGGACCCCTTCATCATCCTCGGGGACATCTTGGTCCCCGGAGGCCGGGATAGAGGTGTCGTAGCCGTCGAAGCTGCTGTCGCCCCCGCCGTAGATGTGCTGGTCGAAGGAGACGGAGGAGGAGATGCACATGGGCGCTAGGGCCTCCTCCAGCTTGCGGCGCTTGTCCATGGCGCGTCGATGGTTTGCCGGCGGTGTGAGAAGAGGCGGGAGTGCTGGGGATGATCGGGGCGAAAACAGAGAGCGGGAGTGTTGGGGATGATTGGGGCGAAAACAGAGGGTGGGAGTGCTCGCTCTGGATTCGCTGACTTGCCATGGCCAAGTCAGCCACACACAGTCCCGCTACCTTAGCCCACCCGCTAGCCGTGAGATTCCCAATCAAAATGTAAGAGAAACAATCACACAATAAATCTAGAAACTGATCATGATGTACTGCTAGTTTTTGGAAACAATCAAACAGTCAATCAGTCAATTTTTTGGAAAAAAAATCATTACTTTTGGACTGGATTTTAGCACTGTAATATTGGAAACAATCAGAAGATTCTGGAAACAATCAATTACTCAAGATTTTTCAATGATATTGAAACAATTAGAATTTTCCAAAGTGAAAATCGATCCCTGGATATAATTAAGGTACAAACATCAGAACAATTATTAGAGAAGTTAAAAGTGGGTGTCAAACTTTTAATCTGAACATGTTTGTTTTAGCTGTTCTCAAAGAACACCTAATTTGAACATTTGTGAGTTAACACTGATTTTTTTTTTGCGAGGTAGTTAACACTGATTTTCTTTTTTCACAACAAAGATTTTCTTTGACAACAACAAAAATGACAGTAGCAGCAAAGAAAATCAGTGTCAATGGAATGTTAACACTAGATGAAAACAATTATCAAATGAAGCACTGAAGCTGGCCGGGTACCTAACAACGTGCGTGCATTTTGGACCGTTTATTTTTGTGAGACAACGGTCCAAATGAGGTTCGTGTAGTCTATTCAAGCCTTAGGGGCATTTTGGGTGAATCACTGATACAAGTCCCGCAACCAGCTTGCCTCCCAAAACAATTAAGTTTATCATTGTACGACCTGATTGTTTGACAAAGAATCATCAGCCATCTTAGTGCACCTTGATTTGATTTCACGGAGAATCGGAGATGCATGCATGCATGTCTCCAGCAGACGTGCATCAGTAGGACGTACAAGGAATCAATTAGCGGAACTGCTGTGCAGACGACAGATATGTACACGACCATTGCACGATAAGCATCTAAGGGTCTGCTACCGGCTGATGCCATGGAATGGATGGAACTGATGCAGTGTCGTGCACATACCGTCTGCCAGTATCGTGTGCATAGCAGTGCTCATCAATTAGCAAGGACTTCACACCGCCGGTATGCACGGCTCGGAAGTCGGAACTGCGGTGTTTTGACCGGCATGGAGACGACGACATGGGCCGGCGACGTGCAGACGCTGAGCAGCGCGTGGATGTGGATCGGCTGCACGCGGGTCAACGTACAGGACGCGAGCGAGTACATCGGTACAACAACGGCAGCCTGACCGACTGACCGGAGATGCTTGCGCGAGGCGCGACCATGCAGCGGCATCGACGAACGATGTTGGCATATGGCCGAGAGTATATTGATTTGGGCGGGCCTTGATTAATTTTCCTTTTCCTGGTCGATTGATCCGAGCCACTAACATTAGCCTGACAGAAAATTACCAAACTCTCCTCGAGTGAAAATCTGAGTCAACCTATATTAACCATTGGATTGACATAAATACTACCTCTCAGTCAGTCACCCACTCAAGGGCGCACACCATGAGAGCTCGCCAAAAGAAAGAGGACCGAGCTTTTGAATGGGCATCCTCATCTAGGATGAGGCTGCCGCTTCAATTATCACTCCCTACAGTACACATCCCACTTTATTTTCCTCACCATGCTCTGCTTCCATTCAGTGTAGTTGATTTTGGGGTGCCCCAAACGTGATTTTGTTTTAAATGCTACATCATGATTTTTCATTTGCGGAGTCTTTCTCATACTTGTTTAAGCAATATACCAAGGGGCAGATAACCATGTGTTTGGATAAGAACTTATTTATGTGGAAAAAAAATGTCTATGAGGTGCTTTTCCTTCACTGATCAAAGTCAAACAAGCAAGTACATCTAGTTTCTGTATTGACATTCCACACGTGCACAATCTTTACCTTACTAAATCGACATATGGGCAGGGTTCAGTCCAGCCTTGCCCTAGATCGACACATTTCATAGCAGGGATATAAAAATGTGTTTTTTGTGCTCAAACATTCATTGTTCGTACATAGATCTGCATGTGCAGTACTGAAGCTTTTTATTCTTTTTTTTTAGAATGACGAGCCCCAAGCTCATACAGAAGGGTGATTACAGTCGTACAACCAAACCTTCTGTACTGTACCCTAGTTGGCACAGCTCCGAAGTTTCCGTGATCCTTTGCTTCCTTCGCCGGGTTATGCGCTAGCTTATTCCTTTCTCTGCTAGCCCAAATTACTTGACAGGATTCGAAGTGTCTCATGATCATGCGTATGTCACAAATGATTGGTGGCCAACGGAGACAACTCTTTTACTAGGGTACTGCAATCAGATTCAATAATTGGATGCCCATTGAAACTGACAGACAGGGCTTCCGGGCCTTGACGAATCTCAGACGCTTCCGCCTCAATCACATCCATGTACGCAGCGGTGCTCTACCCAAGGGAGACCATAGGGAATCCCAAGTGGTTCCTAGCAACCGCACCGGCAAAGCTTTGCCCCGAGCCTGTCTGGAAGGATGTGTCCGTACCCAGCATGACCGTGCCCTTTTGTTACAAAGCTGTTAAATCATGTTTTACTTCATTGCCTTCCATAGAGCTGGGTGAATAGAATGGGTTTGTGTACTTATCCAAGTGACTACAACATGTCACTACCATGTCCATACACACACACACAAAAAAAAAATGAATTTTGGGAGATCTTTGATGGTAGATGAAAGGTGTCATACAACTACGCTTCCTAAAGAACTGCAAGTTAAAAGTTGTTGTCTGTACTTGAGTACACATCACTCCAGCGGCTTAAAAACAACTTCTTTTTAGAAGAAAAGGGCTCCAGCCCCGGTTAGATTTCCATCAGAAAACGAAACCCACAGAGTACAGAATTTATTACAGCTCGCGCGAGGGTTCGAGTCATCCCTCTGGCATGGTTTTCAGAACCTTAAAACATACTCAGTTGATAGACCATGCTAAAGACATTTTGATGAAACTACTGGCACACCCCGCCACAGGAAGGTGACAGGAAGATAGTCAACCATCTATGATCACCCTCTTCTCCACTCCCATCCATCCTCCCATCTTTTGCAGGGAATATTGCAGCCAAAGCTCCTTTTTCCTCAGCCTGGCTCTGGAAATAGCAGTAGTGGTGGTCTTCTTGTAGCCTCTCATGTAGCCACAATGATCTCCTCCACGCGCTCTCTTGCACTTCCTTTGCAGAGGATCTTCCAGAGATTGCAGAAACCTGCAATACTCTTCAACCAAAACTCCTACTATTATAGTCTGGATCAAAAGGAATTAAGCACCCAAAACTAGTAAACATAAAATGCATCATCCAATATTACAAACTTGTCTCATGTCTTGGCAGATTTTTCAACAACTAGTACACATATTACGTTAAGAAATAAGAATAATAAAGGCCCACGTCAATCACAGGAACATGTCTAGCTCTGGACGGCCGAATGATAAGGTTACCTTTCTTATGGCAAAATGATAAGCTTACCTTAGAGATATGGGTCAGTCAGGGGCGAATCTACGTACAGGCCTATGGGGGCATGTGCCCCCCCCCCCCTCATTTTTTGGTCTTTTTATACCAGGCCCATATTGTAAATTTTTTGAGAATTAGGCCCAGATTTACATGGTGAGGGAGGAGGAGGAGACACACATGGGCACAGGAACTCGGTACTCATTCATGAGGGCAGGTAAAAGCTGTGAAAGGGGAGCACGCTTCAGTGACAATGGCGATCGCCACGGTGAAAGAACATGCGGTGCCCCCATGTTTGGTTTTGGTAATTGATGACAATCTCTATAGACTAATGGTTGCCTTGAGTTATATTTGAAGGTCTTGCCCATAGGATTTTCTTGCAGTACATGTGTTGGTTTTAAGGAGAGCTTGCGTCGACCAATGTGCTATTAAGGAATTATCCAAAGATTGGTCATGTGAGAGTTGAGCTTATTGCAAGCATGTCTTGAAGAAGAAGATTGTGTGATCATTCATGCTTACCTTCAAGGCATCATCCAAATGAAGAGAGTTGGAAAGGTTCAAGGTTGATCAAGACTAAGTCAAGAGTGAATCAAGTTGATCAACTCACAAAGCGTAGAAGATGTACCGAGAGGGATCAAGTGATCCCATGGTATGGTAAGCATTGTCAATTACGCTTTGTGTACTAACCCATGGTCTTCGTGAGAGTTCTTTGTGGGGTTAGGTTGCGGTGTGCACGTTCAAGTGATGCATCACGAAGAGATCAAGTGCTTGAAGATTGCCGGCTGGTGACAATGGACTTGTGAATATGTGCCGAAGAGTGGCTCACCCATAGTAGAGTATGGGGGAGCAATCTACTAGTCTTCACCGAGCCAACGCAATCAAGAAAGGTGGTCCAACTTGAGGAAGTCAAGATCGTCTACATCGAGCTCAAGTGGACTTTGTGCAAGGCAAAGGTTTGCCCTTGATAGGTTTTCTATTTTACTGGTCTCATGGTGGTAGTTGGGAGACCGGATTATAGGATCGATTGTCGTACTATCAAGGGGGGCTCTTGATGAGTACCTTGATCGTATCGTTCGCAGAGAGCTCAAACCATTGCATCCTTGCATCATGTTTCTTGGTTCTTGTTTGGTTCTCTTTGTAAGTCTTAGATCTTATGGTCATCTTGATGACAAGCTTGAGTTCATCGAAAACGGTGTTTGCATGCATCTTCTATAATGTTTTCGGTGTTGGAGGTTTTACCGGTCTTATCTGAGTAAGAGTTCTCACCATTTTCTTTTGGGCCTTTTCTCATTTGCTTCTTATTGGTATTTCTATCAAGATTGTGTTAGACCTTGTCACTAGCTTTCCAACAAACTTGGTTTCGTCAAATTCGGAATCCGTTTGCAGAAGTTGTGTCAGTTTTGGTGTCCTTAAAAGGGGCTGCTGCGGATGTAATTTTTTAATACCGCTCTTGGGAGCGGTACTACCGCGACTACTTCCGTGGCTACTTCCGCTCGGGACCAAAAACTCGTCACAAGTACAGCGGTGGTAGGCACGGATGTAATTTTTTAGTACCGCTCGCAAGCAGTAGTACCGCTACCCTTAGAAGTAGTACCGCTACCCCTAGCGGTAGTACCGTGAGGTCAAGCGGTACTACCGCTCCGACGGTTCTTCTGGATTTTTTGGCTCCTCGCCGTTGTGTTTCAAAGGGCTACTACCGCCCTAGCGGTAGTACCGCTCCTTGGAGCAGTAGTACCGCTCTGTGCGGGCTGTGAGCATAACGGTTGGATTTTTCCCCACCTATAAAAGGGGGTCTTCTTCCCCATTGAACCTTATCTCTTAAGCTCATGTTCTTCCCCCATTGTTGACCTTCTTCGAGCTTGCTAACTCTACATCCCCCCAATGATTCTTGCTAGTTCTTGAGGGAAAAAAGAGAGGAGATCTAGATCCACGTTTCCACCAATCACTTTCTCCTCTAAGAGAGGGGAACCCCTTGGATCTAGATCTTGGAGTTCTTCGTGTTCTTCTTTCGTTCTTCCTCTTATTTTCCTCCCTAGCATTAGTTGCTTTGGTGGGATTTGGGAGAGAAGGACTTGGGCACTCCGTGTGCCCTTTCCATTGCATTTGGTGCATCGGTTTGAGTTCTCCACGTGATACGTGGAAGTTACAAGTGGAGAAGCTTATTACTCTTGGGTGCTTGGTACCCTTGAGCTTGTTACTCTTGGGTGTTTGGACACCCTAGAGCTTGTTCCTCTTGGGTGCCTTGGCACCCTAGACGGTTGGTGTTGTTCGGAGCTCAATCATTGTGGTGTAAAGCTCCGGGAAAGCATCGGGGTCTTCAATTAGGTTGTGGAGATCGCTCCGAGCAATTTGACGGGTACCGGTGACCGCCCCCAAGGGTTGCCAAAGTGTACGGGTTCGGTAACCGCCCCCAAGGGTCACCATTTGTACGGGTTCGGTGACCGCCCTCAAGGGTCCCTTAGTGGAATCACGGCATCTTGCATTGTGCGAGGGCGTGAGGAGATTACGGTGGCCCTAGTGGCTTCTTGGGGAGCATTGTGCCTCCACACCGCTCCAAACGGAGATTAGCATCCGCAAGGGTGTGAACTTCGGGATACATCATCGTCTCCGCGTGCCTCGGTTATCTCTTTCCCGAGCCCTTTACTTATGCACTTTACTTTGTGATAGCCATATTATTCTTTGTCATATATCTTGCTATCACATAGTTGCTTATCTTGCTTACCATAAGTTGTTGGTGCACATAGGTGAGCCTAGTTGTTTTAGGTTCTGTGCTTGACAAATTAACTGCTAGGTTTATTCCGCATTTGTTCAAGCCTTAACCGTAATTATTTTAAATTGCCTATTCACCTCCCCCCCCTCTAGGCGACATCCTCGATCTTTTAATTGGTATCAGAGCCTCGTCTCTCTTTATAGGGCTTAACCGCCTAGAGAGTAAGGATGTCGACTAGGGGCTTAGGATTCTCTGACACTCTTAGTTTCGATGGCACAAATTTTGATATTTGGGTAATTCGCATGCTTAACCTCTTTAGGGTCATGGACCCAAATTTAGAGCGAATTGTAGATATGGGTTTTTCTCCTCCAAAGGATCCCCAAAGATTATCTTTAGAGGATGAGAAAAACTCTTATCTCAATGCTCAAGCTTCTAATGTGCTTTTTGATGCTTTGAGCAATGTAGTTATTTTTCAACTCATGCCGTTCCGGGATGTTCATGAGTTGTGGACAAAGCTTCAAGATAAATATGGTGTGTCCAATATTTGTGGGGATGATTGTTCTCCCTCCACCTCCGGTCGTATAGTCTTCTCAACTTCTTCTACTTCACCTACATGTGGTTTGCCACAAGGTAATGATATGGTGAGTAGTGTTGGTCATTGCAATGATGATAGTATGCTTATTGTGGATGATCCTTCATCACTATCTTATTGCAATGCTCCCTCTTTGGGCTTTAACACTTCGAGCACTCCAAATGTTTCACATGCTTGTGTTGATAGTCCTTGCATATCATGTAGAAAATTCTTGACTAGATCTCATGATGATATGCTTGCTATGTCTTGTTGCCATGATAAAAATGCATCTATTTCCTCGAATTGTTGTGCTAACAATGTAGAGGAAACCGAACACTCCATGGAACAAGATGTGGTGTTTAATGGTGCCTCAAGGGATCCTATATCATCATCTATTGCTTTTTGCCTTATGGCTAAGGCATCAAAGGTATCTCCTACTTTGTACCTCAATATGTCTCTTGATGATGATGTTGATGCTAATGATGATGAGGATAATGATGAAGAGAATGATAATGTTGCCTCCTTAAAAACTAAGGGGGAAATGATTTTTAAAGCTCTTCATAAAAATAAAATTGCTCGTTCCAACTTCATGGAAATAATGTACCTCAAGCGTACCTACCTACCAACCAACACCCTTCCTCCCTCCCTTTCTTGCTTGCTTGTCTACCTTTTTCTTTTCTCGAGCAGTTCTTGCTTGTCTATGATCTACGATGATGATGGATCAGTCCCAGCTCCTGGCTGCCTCTAGCATAGTAGAAAATATGTCGGCCTTTTAGTTATTTTTCTTGTCTTGGTTGGTTGTGAATCAGATCAGATCAGATCAATTCAGTTTGTTCAGTTTCCTTCATTTCCTTGGTTTGGATTCCTGGGTTTGTGCCTGCAGGAAGAGTGAGCCATGAACACGCCGCAGCTTTCCCCGACATCGGCCAAATCACCGTCCAATCCATCAAGGTATGCACGCTCCTCCTCCTGCCTTGCTTGCAGTATTTCAGAAGAACCCCAATCAAGGTTCCCCTCATACTATTGTGCGCTCATCTACTAAGGTTAGAGACACTTATTTTGGGACGCAGGGAGCTAATTCTTGCTGGTGCTGGCTTGCGCAGGTCGAGCAGAGAGGCTTGTGGTTCCACCTCACCGACTCCATGGCCGTCCGGGATGCCTTCCAGTTCCACGGGATCAACCAAGCATGGCACCTTCAAGCAGATGCAGCTCTGTTTCCAATGCCAGAGGGGCACAGCTGCGTCACCGCACTTTCAGATTCTGAGTAGGCAGGCTAGTGTGTGTGTGTGTGTGTGTGTGTGTGTGTGTGTGTGTGTGTGTGTGTAATATTGGGATTCATGTGTTGTTAAGAGTCTGGTCTTTCTTTCAATGAAGTTTAATAATTAAAGAGATTGTCAGCTCAAACATGTTTTACTGACAGTAAAGTAGCAGCTTCTTTCTTATGCAGATCAGAGCTTCACAAGGGCAAGTTTTCGATTTTTACGCACCTGGTTGCGACGGCGATTACTGATTATCTAATCCCTTCTCAAACAACCTACCAACCAACTGGTGTGTTGGATCATCATGAGCTAACACGGCTCAGAAAGCGTCTGTTAATTTGCACAAAGGAGGGACTGTCTGATCTGATGATGAAACACCAGCACTTGTTGACACTTGCTTCACAGACAGACAGACACCCACCACCACCATCAGGGAAAAAACAGACCAACTAATGCAGCTACAGCTAGTGATCGACTTGGTGTCGTGGTGAGGAGACGACGACGAGGTCAGCCGGCGACGGGGTGCTCCTTGGCGTTGACGGTGGCCTTGTCGACATGGCCGTCCTGCCTGGGGATGATGAGTCCGAACCCTCCCTCCTTCCTCAGCTCTTGTACAGGATGTTCACCTCCCCCTGCATTAATTTGTTGTTCAGTTGAGACAAACTCCAGTTTAGATTATCTAGTTCACATAAGTTGAGTTGCAAGTTGCAACCAGTCATGAATGTACACTAAGATCTTGTGTAGTGCATAGGCTGTGAATGCAATGCTGATTTTTATCTTATC
>NC_057807.1:707515411-707517142 GCF_018294505.1 Triticum aestivum
TTAAATATTTTTTAATTGCTTTTGCCATATTAGGTTTAAGTAGTGGAAAAATCCATACTACAAAAAATAGAAAATGTTCATGCATCCTATATATAAATGTTTCCATCTCATGTGATAGAACAAAATACCCTGTATACAAAATAATCACGTATTAATAAAAGAGTTCATTATTTCAAACAAGTCCTAATATACATATCACAGTTGATGTGGCGTCACAGATATGTATAAACATGGGGAAAATGAAAATGCAAGCGTTCATCTTGTACATACAGGCTCAGGATCCCGTGGCCCTTAATAAAAATTCGATGGGGTTTCCACGCGTAAAAGGATGATCGTAGCAAAAAGCGCCGAGCACTTTGTCAAGTCGTCTGAAAGGTCAAGCATACTCCCAATCTCCATCTTTTTTCTTGCCGGATAGCATATACACAATCTCCTTCATTGACCCGATGATCTACGATGGGACGACGGCGACCAGACGAGCCATGGATCACTGCTCCTTCGTTGTCTTGGATGGTGACATTGCCGGTGGATTGGCGATGTGTCTGAATTAATCCTCCATCTTGCCTCTGCTGTTTATCTCGATTGCTTGCACTGCACCACACGTACACCACTCGTTCAGTTGAATTTCTATCTAGTACTTCCTCTGTTCACTTTTATATAAGACGTTTTAGACAGTTCAGACAGTGCCTAAAACAATTCAAAGCAAACTGTCGAAAACGTCTTATATAAAAACAAACGGAGTAGTAGTATCTCCCTTTATTCATGCGTGTATGTGCACAACAAACTCTTCTTCCATGGAGGAAAGCAAACGCAGATCAGCTTATCGGTGTAGCCGCTCATTCCTCTCAAGTAGGGGCGCATGCACCAAGTCATGATCAACGTCCTCCAGCTGCTCCAGCGCATCCTCCACCATCAATGGCGCAATCCCGATCAAACGCCTTGCTGCGCACAACCTGCAGACAGTTCATGACATCGTTCCCAGATGAAATTGGTTCATCTCGTCAGATACAGCTATGCGGTAACTGTCTTCGGAGAACAGTAACTTCATTCTTGGTACAAAACTGTAAAGAATAAATCTTGAATTCAAAAGAAAGGTGTGTAGCTCTCAAAAAAGGTGTTCCCTTTTCTACACCCAACAACCAATCAGTTTATGTCAAAGATTCCGCAAGAGACTCATTACCTTGGTAAGCATGGTCTCCCCCATATATCCTCGGCGCCGATAGCCTCAACCAGCTCCTCCTCAACATCGGAGTCAGAGAGCACACAGCAGCAGAGAAGGCCCGGAACAGAATCCTGCCACTCCTCGGTGCCCTTCATGAACCGCATGCTGTCATTCTCCTCCTTTTTCTTCCACAGCTTCCTCAAGAACTACTGACTTTCCTGGATGCACTCTGCACCAGCCAGCAAATTTATTCACACGCCATCTGTGCTGGCCAAGTGACAGTGAGCATGCATGGAGTTTACCATCTTTAACTCACCATGTCCCAAGCATGCTTTCCAAAACACTGACAAGGATTCCAAATCACAAAGTATGAGAAACTAGTCGTAGATATTCTCACTGCTAGCCAAAAAAAAAAACCTCTCACTAATACAAATCTGTAAAGTAAAAGAACGAAGGAGGAATTGGAAAGGAGAGATGTGATGTTCTGTAACTATAGCAAGGAAATCACATATGGTATGGCATTTTTCATGTTGCTTCTTAGCTCAATGCTAGTGCCATTATTCTGTCAT
>NC_057807.1:707517367-707522111 GCF_018294505.1 Triticum aestivum
GGGGGCGTAGTACCCTAGAAACCTTGACATGAACAATCATAAGAATTTACAGAGCAGAAAATGTGGTTACTTACAGAGATATTATTTTTAACACGGAGGCAGCCAAGGAGAACAGATAAATCATTGCTTAACTTTGGTGGTTTGAGGATGATGAGGCAGCATTAACTGACAGATTTTGGACTGTCTTGTCATTAAGCCGAATATATGGAACATGGGAAATGTTTACCCATTCTGATCCTCCAGGTTTGAAATTGTTTTCTGTCTCACCCGAAAAGCCATTCATGACCAATTCTTGGAGGTTCTGTGGTACAACTCCTTCCAGGAAAACTGGTCTTGTCCATTTGAGATGAAGTATTGTTAATGAGGTAAGTCTTGCTAGTGTAGTAGGGAGCCGTTCCAGAAAATTACAGAAACCAAACTCGATTTTTTCGACAGAGATTAGCTGTTCAAACCATTCCTCCTGCTCTGGGGTAAAATAAAGGTCATCTATATAAGCGATGAGCAGATCTCGCACCGAAGGCAGAAAACAATTTCTATTGAACAAGCTGTAATCTGTAACCATATTGGTCAGTCGAAGTCCACTCTGCTCATCTTGTATAGTTGATTGGTCGGAGAATTCAGTAAGAATGTTGGGGCAACCATAAACATTAACTTTCCTGAGGTTGGGGAAACAGTGTAACCCATCAATCAAACGCAGCCCTCCACATTTTCTAAGATATAGATACTCAAGTGACTTCAAGTGTTGCCCAGAGAGTAGGAGTGTGTGATCGCAGAAAGACATGCTTAATTTTTTGAGATGTGTCAAGAGTTGTACATATTGTGGCAGTGCCTTGACAAAGTCTCCACAAACCGAGATGTCAAGTTCTGACAGCGAAGACATGAATGATAGATAAGGCACTTCTTTCAGCAAAGGGCAATCATGAAGTTCAAACCTTGTGACGCGTTGAAGTAGAGGGCCATGATCACTTTCTGCATGTGACCAGTTTGTCCATGATGTCATCAAAGAAACTTTTAAGTCTTCCAAATTTGGGAAACAATCAAAAGATGTTCCATCAACTTGCTTCACTGACGGCAAGTTATTTAGAGTGAGATGCTTGAGTGAAGTGATCTTTCCAAATGGTGGAAGTACAACTAGATGTCGGCAATTTCCAACATAAAGGGACTTTAGTTTTGTAAAGAGGTGAGCTTCTAACATCCAGCTCGGGAAACTTGTGGCCCCGTAACCTTCGATCATGAGCTCTTGCAGATTAGGGTGTGGCTGCAATCCTTCAAGTACATCTTTGGATACATTTCTCCCCTTCAACTCCAAGGCCTCAAGGTGCTTCTTCTCAATCATATTGGCATCCATTGCCTCATGTTTGTTCTTGATGATGTGGATGTTACTGATGCAAAGTTTCCCAGATAACTCTTGCATGTACTTCAACTCACTTATCATGAATCCATTTCTCTTTCCAGCACTGAAGTTCTCCAATTCTTGAAGTTGACTTAGCTGCCCAATACCAGGAATCAGAGAGAGAGCTGTAGCATCAACATACAAGTGCCGTAAGTTGGCAAGCATGTTGATGGTTTGAGGAATAGTATTGCGAGCATATCCACGGAGGTATAAAACTTGAAGATTGCAAGGGAAGTTGCGCAAATTGCTGAATCTTGTGAAAGAAAGATCTAAGAACCTCAAATTTCTCAAGGATGCAATGCTAGGCAGCATATTCGTCATCACCTCCAAATGAGACAAGTCTAACACTCGAATGCTTCTTGAGTTGACCAACATATTGTCCACAACATCACAAATTGCATTACTGTCACAATGGCCAAACAATAAGATTGTCCGCAGATTCTTATACTTGTTGAGTTCATGAATTTGCATTTGATTGCCAACTTGCAGAGCCAAGTGGCGAACAGTTGGTGATGCTCTCTGGGAGGTCTCTTTGTGGAAGAAGCATTCATATGAAGAAACAGCAATTGCAAGAGCCCTTACTAGATCGTGCATAGTGTACCTCTTGTTGTCGAATGTAGACTGAAAAAATGATCTTTGTACAAGTTCATCAAAAACCTGATCTCCGATATCCTCTAATCTAGTTCCATCAAATCCACTGTGTTGGATGAAATCATGAGAAATCCACATACTGACCAATCTATCCTTATCAAACAAGTAGTTCTGTGGAAAGATCGAACAGAAAGCAAAGCTCTGCCTCTGTCTAGGGTGTAGATCTTGATAACTAATTCCCATGTATGGAAGGATTTCACATAAAACGTCACTCCGGTCCCACCAATCACTCTCCAGGATGCTTCTCCACTGGTCTATAGTTAATCTAGACCTCAATAGATTTCCCATTACTTTTGCTGCTAATGGAAGACCCTCTAGTTTTCTTGCTATTTTCTCACCAATAAACAAAAGAGTCGGATTGTTCTCAACCACAACATTGCTTGTGCCAAATGCATAATACTGGAACACTGGCCAAAAACTCTCCCATGGCAAAGGTGCTAGTGGAACTTGACATATTGTCGCCACTGTATCGGCAACCCTTTTGCTTTGTGTTGTGACAACAACTACACTTCCTGGCACTTCACGAGCTATGGCAGTAAGCAAACTACTCCACTGGTCACACATCTCATCCCAAACACTGTCCAGCACAAGAAGGAACCTTTCTTCAGGGTGGAAGACATTTTGAATATTGTTGACAATTGTTTCCAAACTATCAGTGTAGTCAAAAGACGAATCATTTCCTTTAAAAGAGCACAACATCTCTTGCAATGTCCTTTTCATGCTGAAGTGTTTTGAAACATACACCCATGCTCTGTGCTTAAAGTAAAGCTTCACATTTTCATGATTGTAAATAATTTGAGCAAGGGTTGTCTTCCCAACCCCACTCATACCAACAATTGGGACGACATCAACACCGCCAACGCAGTACCTTGCCCCAAGTTTTGCTCTTAAGCTGCTGGATTCTGGTTCAGAGCTAGATGAACCCAAAATAATTTTCAGTATCAACTCTAGAACTTCATCGCGGCCAAACACCTTGACATCAACTGGAACACGAGAAGTAGTCTCTCTCCGAATTCCTTCCTCCTTCATGGTGGTTAAATTACTCTGCTTCATTAGCTCAACAAATGTGTTGGACGTTGCACAAAGGTGGTCTAGCTTTTGCACAACACATTCAAGCCTTTTCATACTCTCATCAGGCACAATCAAACTTTTGAGGGCCCTGACGGATGATGAAATGAGCTCACTCACCTTGCGCTTTCCGGCAACTATCTCATGACAATCAAATCTGTCAAGCACATCCTCCGCTTCATAGGCAGCACTGTGGAGGTTCCTCAACCAGTTGGTAAGACTAGTGCTGACGATAAGCTGGTTGTCAGCCACCTCGGTTATGGCCTTCACGACGGTGAGGCTTGTGCGGAGTTTGGTCAGAAGCTCTTCAGTAGCATGGCTTACATTGTAGTTGCTCTCGAGGAAGTCCATTGTCTTGTCAACAACACGTTGAATAACTGCAGATGAGAAACCACCAGCTATCTGCTCTACAGCTGCAGACATCATGATTTGGAACCCTGCAATAATGATATAATTTTTTAGCACATGTCTGTAAGAAGTTGTGCAAAGTTGTCTCATGTTAAGGAAGGGATGAGCATATTAATAATGAGCTTCATTTCGGCAAGGAGGTCTCTGCCTAACTATACAGGCCACTAAATGCGTAAAAACAAACTTTTCAAGCATTTGGTAACCTGACGAATTTTTCTTCCTGTATGAATTGGTAGGCAATACTAGAGATAAGCGCCTTTTAGACCTTGCCACAGGAAGAGTGTTTTTCAGTTTGTCAATCATTGAGTTAGTCACCTGTTCAAAAATCTATCCGTTGATTGACCTGGATACTTACTTATGTATCAGTTCTTTGATCAAGATCATCACCCAACAAATTATGTACTCCGAAGAATATGACATGGCATTAGATTTTATTGGTGACATTTCAATTTATTTAATGTTGACACACAACACCTACAAAGGAAGTTAATTTTTTTTGAGACTGGACTTTCAGCTCCCGGGTGCAGGGGCACCCTCATGAACAGTAAATTCAAAACAATATGAAAAAAGAATAAAAAAAATCTGAAACTTTGGGGGAACAAATATGATCAAACATTCAACGTTCATGCAAAGTTTTAGCATCAAAAAACATTCATGGAGCCCTCGCCGAAAAAAAAAACAAAATCAGTGTTCAAAGTTATGTGTACTTTTGAGCAGTAATCTGTTTTTTTTTTGTGAGGGCTCCTCGAGTGCTTTTTCTGGCTGAAAATTTGCGAGAACATCAAAAGTTTGATCATATTTGATCCCCCAACATTTCAGAATTTTTCAATTTTTTTTCATCTTGTTTTCAAGTTACTGTTCATGAGGGTGCCCCTGCACCCGGGAGCTGTCACACCTTTCCCATTTTTTTTTCTATGTATACGCATCAGAAATTAGCTCTTGAGTTGCCCTGTACTCGAATCTTGTGAAAGCAGACTTCATTCCTCGAGTGCCTATGAAATTCTGCAAAACGGCTTCTCTAGGTAGTGTTGTAAATGATCAAATCTAGCAAATTCGTCACAGGCACAAGCCTGCATATCGGTATAACTTGAAGAGATGAACATATCATACAGAAATTTTGCAATATGCACTAGAAACACCTTAAACTTAAAAGCTTCAAGCATATAATCAATACATCTGAAACAAAATTACTAAACAAAACAAGGTATATAGTTGCGTTGGGTG